>NW_027095701.1:0-137939 GCF_036850995.1 Saccopteryx leptura
GGGCTCTCTTTTGCACCAGTCATTCAGCTCCCATTTATGCGACTCCCCCACTCAGCCAGGGTGGACCCCACAGAATTCCCTGGGACCACCCCCGACTGAAACTTTTTCTCGCTTTTCTCTCCCCACAGAAATGCCCTGGACACTGTCCAGACTCACCGTAAAGTTTCCGCGACAGGTCTACGACGCCGGCGGCAACCGCGGGCCCCACTTAGACAAGTGGGAATGCATCCCCCATAGGCCTACAACTGAAGACTCCCTGAAAGGACGCCATTCCACCCCCCAAAAAATGAACAACATACCTGAAGACTCCATAGCTCCATAATGAAAGGTATGAGCCCCCATTTACATGTAATGTTTTTTCAGAGTCTAGTACACACTGATCCCCGTTTGCAAAGAGCTATGTCATGCAACTGAACCTAAGTACCTGTTCCAAGAACTCCAACAGGCACTTCCTGCAATATGACAAGTTTATGTCTTTATGTGCACACTGTGCGCCTTCACAGACATGGTGCTGGCAGACACTTCACATCCATATCCATGACACGTACATTTTTGTTTTGTTTTTTATTTTTGTTTTTTGGTTATTTTTTTATTTTAAAGAGGAGGGAAGTAGGGAGAGAGAGAGAGAGAGAGAGAGAGAGAAAGAGTGAGAGGAAAGAGGAGCAGAAAGCATCAACTCCCATATATGCCTTGACCAGACAATTGCAGGGCTCTGAACCGGCGACCTCAGTGTCCCCAGGTCGACACTTTATCAACTGAGCAGGCCTTTTTAAAAATAATATCTCTTTCCCAATGAAGATTTCTCTCTTTCTAAACTCAAATGTCACTGAGGTGACAAATGCTGTTTCTTTTATCACAACGACCATGAGACATGAACAAAATTTTCTTTCACAGAAAGGGCACAGGCAGGCGCTTTTCTGAACACTTCTTTCTAACATGTGGAGTGGATTTACTCCACACTGCGCTGCCTCCACCCCTCGACTTCCCCGCCCCTCGCTGTCCTCGTTCCTCCATGTGTCCCAATGCACTTCACAGAAAGTCTGCCTTAAAGAAACCCTAGGTTCTATATCCAATCCCTATTCCCTTTCCTTCACATTGTGTTTGCGCACCTGGCCGCCCAGTTCTTCCCTGCTTCTGCCCCACTTCATCCCCGCTCCTCCCCATGCCTCACTCTCCCTCCCCATGCCATAATCACCCCTGGCCATCTGTCCCACCTCCTGTCCTCTTTGCGCTATTTTACCCAGATACTTCTGCTTTGCCTGTCAGCCACGTGCTGCGTCATTTTCCCTGCCCCACACCTTACCCACCCGGTAGCCATCATGGCGGCTGCTGAAGCCGCATTTTGGGCTCCGGGGGCGCTCCTTGGCACTCCCAGTGTGGGCGGCTTGGGCGGGGTGTAATCTGCAGAAAGGACCCAGCACCTCAGCGGTCATGTGACTGTAAAGATGGCCAGTATTCCCTGTTGAGCCACGCGCCTCTCTTAGGCTTGGGGAGAGTTTGTCCCTGCCTGTCTTGTCACCGCCTCCGTGTGCATTTCTGCCAGTGCGTGCATGCGTGTGTGTGTTTGTGTGTGTGTGTGTGTGTTTGTTTGTTTGTTTGCATGCCTGCACTGCTCCTCTGTTGGGTGCTGCTGGTCTTTCCGCCCACCTCTAGACTGTCTTGGACAAAGGCACCCCTGAGGCCCTGCCAGCAAAATCTGGGTTCTTGGCATCATTTTCAAAATCTTGGAGAAAACTCAGCCTCCAGTTCCCGCTTTCCCAGCTGAGTGGGTGCAGGTTCCAGGGGAGCTGGATGCAAAGAATGATGACCTAGCTCCGGTTCCACACAACCAGGGAGACCTGTTTGTTCTTGAGCTCCTTAGTCCATCTGGAGAATGCTTGCTTTTTGTGATCTGTGAAAATGCTGACTTTTGGCCTACCCTGTGCAGGATGCCACACAGAGTGCTGGAAATGCAAAACCCTCAGGGATCTGGCAGTTTAAATGGGGACCATTCACAGAAGAGAAGAATATCCAAAGAAGACATTGCAATGGGGTCCAACCCCTCCTACGGGCACAGGGAAGACTTCAGAGAGACATAGCTTAAAAGTGGGCTTTGAGTGATGTATAGGAGTTTATCAAGTAAGAGGGAATGGCTATTGTGAAGGTTGCTAAGCTTTTGTGGTGTTGTGATTGGAACTTTAGGCCCTGGCAAGTGCTGATTGCACAAAAAAGTGAGTTGTGATGGTGATAATAGAATTATTTGGGGGTTGAGATCTCCCTTATGCCTCAGAAAGGAAGGTAAGTTTCTGATCTATTTCAATGTGATGTGATGTGGTTTACTTTGAATGAGTAATAGAAAAAAGTGTAAAGATATATAGCCCCAGACCTTAGAAATAATCAGAGGCAAACCTAGAATAATTTTCTGGTTTGGTTCCACACCAATCATGCATTAGAGTGAGCTGTAATCAAAATTTACTAGCGGAGGTTTATTGCCTCCAGTTTAAAAGAAAGAAAATAATAGTGCAACATCTATGAAGCTACACACAATAGAACGAGGTCTGCCTATACAACCTTCTGCTTCTCTGCTTCACAGCTGTCTTCCCGGGTATTCCCTTTATTTCTGCGTCTTCCTTCCAAAGCTTGGACACACTGAAGCAAGAGTAGATGCTGATGAGAAATTCTAGACCTGAGTTTTCTTTGACTTGGTAGTGTCAACCAGATCTTATGCAATCTTTAAGGCTTAAGCACAAAAACAGGAGAAACAGCCTCAATTATGTAGCATGTTGTCATATGAAAATTCAGGAAGATGCTATTTTCATCTCTGTCTCCTACTATTTTTGCCATTGCTGTTTTCACTTTAAAATACAACAGGTGGTGGCCTGGGCTGGGTGGCTCAGCGGTAGAGCATTGGCACATTGTGTGGAAGAGGCACCCATCTGCTTTTTCAACCTTCCCCTGCTCCTTCCTCTCTCTCTCTCTCTCTCTCTCTCTCTCTCTTTCCCTCCTTCAGCCAAAGCTTCATTGGAGCAAAGTTGGTCCTGGGCACTGAGGAGGGCTCCACTACCTCCGCATCAGGTGCTAGAATGGCCCTGTTGCAAAAGAGCAACGCCCTAGATAGGCAGAGCATTGCCCTCTGGTGGACATGTTGTGTGAATCCCCTTCTGGTGCATGTGTGGAGTCTGACTGCCTTTGCGCTTCTAACTTTGGGGAAAAATAATAATAATAAATAAATTACGAACAGGTGGTTTAGCCTTTTAGCATCTGGGGTCTCCAGAATTTTTCATCTCACTGTGCTGCTCTAGATGTTTTCTCAGTTGTAGCACCTACTCATTATTTGGGACTGAGTTTTAACTATCACTGGATCTGCAGTGCCTAGCATGGATCTTAGCAGATAGTAGGTGCTTAGTAATATTTATAGAGTGAATGAGAAAACTGAGGCCTACAGAGAGCACGTGTTTCTGCCATGGTTTTTGACTTATGACAAGCCTTTATTTTGTGCCAGGCACTATGCTAAGTTGTTAACATGTAGCATCTCATTAAATTCTCATATAATAACCCTGCTTTTCAAATGAGGAAATAAAACATAAGTATGAAGGAGTTTACTTTGTCATAGAGCCTACAATGTGTGCTGTGGTGTTCAGCCCATCCATTAGGACCTTACTCAATTGTATGCTGGACCTCCAATCCTGGATTGAGGTTTCTTGGGTGTGTGCTCTTCAAGACCCACTGTGTTGTTATGGGTTTCCCCAGATTCCCTTCTATCACAAACTTTTATGTTATCTCTGATATACTGTGGCCTAGCCTAGTGTATAAAATATATAGTAGATTGTGCATCATATTTCCTGTTACACCCATATAACAGCACCCTGAAAACTGCCACCCTTTGGAATCAGAATTTTTACATCATTCATAAATTTTACTGGAGGCAGGAGAAGTTTGGAATTATGGGAGATTAAAACTATGTGGCCTGATTGTCATTAATAACTTTAAAGTTCACGGATGAGTTAAAACAGCTGAGAAAAGCATTTAGTGGATTTGGCTTCCCAATATGAGGAATTAAATGTAGTAACTGGTAGAATTTCTACATAACCATATTCTCAGATTTAAATAATTAAAAAATAGGGACTTGTCAACATTTAGTGCATGTAAATTACCTGGAATTTTTCTAAAATATAGATTTTCATTCTGTAAGTGTGGGATACTACAACACTTCATTTGCTAGAGATTAAGAAACCATATTTGAGTAGCCTAGGACTAGACACAGCCAGGAGTGGAGGTGTGAGATGTGGTCTTTATTTCTATGGCAACTGCCAAGGAACCAAAGAGAAGTCTCTGGGGACTGGGATTATGCGCTGGGGGAATTTTGACCAGTTCTTTAGCAGGATAAAGATAAGGATTTTTGTGGAACTGAAACTAGAGTTCTCTGTTTGCCTCACCAAATGTGCTCGCACTGAAATAAATGCTGTAGTATCTCAGACTGCAGCAAAAACCAAGGAGGAGAAAGTAAATTTGAGGAGATAATGAAAAAAGTGATAGAAAAAATAAAAATATAATTGTTTGACATGACTTCAGGTTGAACATTTTTCCCTCTTTTTTTTGAGAAAGGGAGAAATACAAACAGGCTGGGAGAGCTGAGAAGCATAAATTTTTTTATAACCTTATCCCTAACACAAAACCTAACCCTGCACTAACCCTAACACTAACCCTCACCCACACTCTAACCCTCCTAATACTCACCCTCATCCTCACCCTCACACTCACCCTCACCCGAACCCTTACCATAACCCTAATGCAAACTCTAAACCTGTCCCCCGCAAAGCCCCACCTCTCAAGTCTCTGCACCCAGTGATCTCCTTCACCCTGCCCTATCAGGGTGGCTGCTAGGACCACACCTTTCATCTGCCAGGCCCCACCACCTCCAAAGGCTCTGTCTTCTGTGATTTCACTCAGCCTGCCCTACCTGTCAGGCTCCTTCTCCACGGCCCAGCCATTGCACTTTCCCTCATTGCCTAAGAGGGCTCACCTGGCCTTTGACCTGAGTGGCCTTCAGGAGGCTTCAAGTGGCTCCAATCGCCCTTCATAGTTTAGAATGTTTTAAATCAGGATGCCACAAGCTGCCTCCTTTTTGCAGCCGGTCTGGAACAGTGAAGGTCCACCCTCTGTCTCCCTCCCTCTTTCTCCAGGCACTTGCAGAATCTCCCTGTGTCTTCTGCACAGGCAGCTGGCTCCTCTTGGATTAGAGCAGTGCCTAGCATGAGTCCTTCACCCTCAAGCCAGCTCTTGCCCTCAGACCAGGCCCCAGACTAGCATGCAGCCAGCTGCAGTACTGGATGGGTGAGACCAGCTTACCTGCCCCATCAGCTGATATTTCTACACAGCGCTACATCATGGACTAATTTCCTCCTGAGAAGATAGGGCAATACCTAACTCCATTCAATCCCTGAGTTTTACAGTAGGAAACTGGCTACGGTTTTTAGTTTACAATTAGTTTTCCCTGCTGTCTTTGTTGTTGTTTTTGAGAGAGAGGCAGAGAGAGACAGAAACATCGAAATGTTCCTGTATGTGCCCTAACCGAGGAACCAAACTGACAACCTTGTGTTACATGACAATGCTCTATCCAATGAAGCTATCTGGCCAGGGTTTAATTTTTATTAATTTATAGAAAGACAGAGAGAAGAAAGGAGAGAGAAGTGAGTGGGAAGGGAAACATTCACATGTTGTTCCACTCAGCTGTGGACTCATTTGTTATGCCCTGACTGGGGATCAAATTCACAACCTTGCTTTTTCTGGTGGATGTTCCTAACCACCTCAGCTAACTGCCAAAGCTCTCTGCCGTTACTTTTTTTTATTTAGTGAGAGGAAGGGAGTCAGAAATACCAACTTCGGTATGTGGGATACTCTCAGCAAGCCCTCTAGGGGGCAATGTTCTAACCATCTGGGGCACTGCTCCATTGCTTAGCAACCAAGCTCTTCTTAGCCCCTACACATCCTCATCATCTCTGGTTGTTCATTGATTGTTAGTGAAAGCTCTTATGACAGGTGTGAAGTAATGTCTCATAGAAGTTTGAATTTGCATTTCTCTACTTATTTCTGATATGTAGTTTTTTTATATGCCCATTTTATTGGGGATTTCTTTGAATAATCTATCTCTTCATTTTCTAAGGTCTATAGTTTCCAATTGTGTTTTGACTTTTTTAGAAATCATGTTATATATTGCTTCAGTTCAGCTTGATCTTTCACCAATTTAATGGATTTAAGCAGGAACAGCTAGATGGTGTCAGCCTCTAAACTGAGTGAGATAAAGGCTAATCTGCCCCTTAAGCAGGCATAGGGAACCTGAGATGCCTCTCTGATTCAAATATCTCTTGCATATTTTTATTATGGTGCACATTTAGAATAAGCTTTACCTTATCTGAAAGTGCACCTGAGATAGTGTCTGCTTCTTCTAGTCATGTTGAGTCAATTCAAATTTCTCCAGCAGCAACTTGGGAGGCATTGCCATGGAACTGAGGGAAAAGTTAAGACCAGAAATAGTTTATATACCAATGACCAGCAGAGGAATGTTTTGTTATGTAACATTGTGGGTATTTTAAAAGATAATTTTTTGGTGTAGGGCAGTGGGAGTTTGCATGAGAATTAGAATAATAAGTTTATTTATGCTTCATTTTATATTACCAGGAAATTAAGCATAGATGTGTCAACTAGTAAATATGTCTTCTAAAATATTAAAATAATCATGCTACCAGTAAATACAGCTCAACCAACAACAAGATTGATTTTGTTTATGAATATTAATGTAAAGAATACTGGCATAACATATACAATTACTTAATTTTGGTTTTTACCCAAATGAAAATTTTCTTAATGGTGTAGAATGCTAGTATATATCAAGAAAGCTACAGAAAAATCAATAACAATGTGAACTCTGTATCAAATTAAACAAAGATATGTTCTAATTGAATTAAAATGTATGACATACTGGGATAAGTTTTTGAGAGAAAGAGAATTAGTTTTGTCTTAAAGAAAAGATTGTTGTTATTGATGCAAATTTGGTTCTATTTTATTTGTGAAAAAAAACAAACCTTTTACATACTGTGTAGCTCCAGACAAGGTATTATAAATATTTATCTGCCTATAAAGCAAAGATACTATGTTTTTATGAATTATGTTACTGATTTCTATTTTTTCATAGAGGTCTTTGATTACTCTACAGACAATTTTCTCCATCCTAAGAACGAAGGTGTAATAATCATACACCTATTAAGTCCTGATGTGACAGGACCCTTTTTCCAACATTCAGAAATAAAATCTTTAGTGATTGCATGCCCCACTTTTTCATGTGTAATGGTAGAATGGATCATGCCTAAAAGAGAAAGGTTTTCAGTCACTTTAGGTGTTCATTTATTGCTTTTCATATGTGCCTTGACTGGGGAGCTTATGTTGAGCCAGCAACCTTGGGCACAAACCAGCCACATTGGGATCATATTGTTAGTCCTATGCTTGAGCTAATACCCACAAGGTTTACAACCAGGAAACTAAATGTTTCTGGTTGATGCTCTGTCTACTGTACCACCACTGGTCAGGCAGCCATGTTATACTTTATATTCCTCAGATCTTATTTATGTTATAGCAGAAAGTTTGTACCCTTGTGGGGTCTCTGGTTTGAGTGTGGGATGAAAGACATGACCCCATGGTTGCTGGCTTGAGTCCAAGATCACTGGGATGAGCAAGAGGTCACCCACTTCACTGTAGCCTCTCTATCAAAACATATGAGAAAGCAATCAGTGAACAACTAAGGTGCCGCAATGAAGAATTGATGTTTCTCATTTCTCTCTTTTTCTGCCTGTCTATCCATATCTGTCCCTCTCCCTATCTCTCTCTTTCTTTGTCACAAAAATAACTTACTTGTTTGGTCATATGTTCTAATGTCCTGATGGACTGTGTAGTAACAATTTGGTTATTTTGGCGTTACAAAGTCAATTTGAACACCATTGTAAGATTTGCCTAAAAATCCATTACTTTTTTTCTAACTCATACATTCTGATATGGATGAATATTAGTAAAAATATCACAGAAAATTTATGTCACTTGAATTTCCCTTTTTAAATGATGTGTGTAATTTATCTATTTTCTTGTCTATACCGTCACCAATTTGAGTTGATATATACTTTTTAGAATTAAAACATTTCATGATGAACTACTGTGTAATAACTTTCTTGAAGAGATGTGCCTCTTTAATGGGATACTAATTTTTTTATTAATCTTCAGATGCTTATAAGTACAAATTTTCATAGAGAAAGAGCCCCCTTAGGTTTTATGGTACTAATCTCAACCCATTGATTGTACGCATACTGTTCAGTACCCTCATGAGATTTGCTTAGGGATCAAGCTTCACCAAATCAGTTTTTAAGAATAAGAACTAATGGAAAGACCAGCAAGGACTCAATGGGACTGAAAGTGGAGATTCATAATTCTACTTAGAAGCCTGTTAAGTGTAAAATGGCCCTCTGAGAAAGGTAAGTTTGGTCAAGATCAAGCGTTACTTTATTTTCCTTCTTCACTAGAAAAGGTATGTGTGAGCAAATGCCAAACATAGTTTTTGCGACTCTGAGCATTCTCTTCTCTGGATGGTCTGGTTACCTCCTTTCCTCCTCAGACTGTGGACAGTTGGCCATGTACAGGCTGTTTCTGAATGTGTTCTGAACAGCAGCTTTCTATGCACAAGTTAACTGATTTACCTTTTTATTTTGCGCATGCCACCCCTGGGTGTGGTGGGGGGGTATTTTGTTTGACCAGAAAACTACAGTGAGGCTCAAAAGCATTTTTAACCAATAGAATTTTGAGCCACTAAATTCATTTATGGGCTCAGTAATTCTTCCCTTTGAGGGTGGAATCAAGGGTGAGAAGGCCATGACCTGGTGGTTTGTAAATGGAATAGCATGGTTGACATCTTTTCCACTGAGAATTTTTGTTTTGAGCAGTTTCTGAGTATTATTACTTCTGCATATGTGACTGATCCAGTGTTAAAGACTGATGGAAATTGTTTGTTTCTCCCACTCCATTTGTTCTGAAAGCAAAACTTGAGTCATTCCTGTTCTCTCTAGGCTTTTGCTAGTTATGAGAAGCCTTGATATACAAGGAATGTATTATATTATAATAAATTGTTGTCTGTGGGTGGCATAGTTTGGTGTACAAAGGAAAAATGCTAAAAATGAGCTGAGAAAGTAAAAGAGTGTGGAAGCAAACACATAATCCATAACACGTTACATGGATCACAAGTCACCTATGTCAATTTACAAGAGACTCCATCGGAGTGTTCTTTAATCATAGTGTTAATCTCCAACAGGTATATTTTTCTATTACCTAAGAAAAGTTTTCTTTTCTTTTTACACAATAATATGAATATACATATATGTATATATGTATGTTTGTAGTTATATCTCTTTATCATGATTTTACAAAGATTGCAGTCTAAACCAGATGATAAACAAGTACTATCTGTCATTCATAGTTTCTGCCACTGATTTAGTAAAAGAGATGTCCCCTTTCCCCAAGTTTTCAGAGCTAGGAAATACAACTACTCTATTGCCCCATGGAAAAGAATGAGAAGAACACATGGCTTCTATTACATTCTCATGGGACTTATCAGAATAAAAGAGGGGCATATAATTGGTGAGTGAGAAATGACAGTTTGAGCATAGAGGGCTCAGCCTTTCCCAGGTGTCTTTTGGAATGACTAGTTCTCAGCAGATCTTTGCTCATAACTGTGATGAGATCATGACTGTGATGAGTTTTTTAGATAAATCCTGTTTCTATAAGAGGAAGGGGAAAGTTTAACTTAGTGGGGAACATATAACTTGGAGAGATTAGGGAACTCTTCTCTGGCTATAGGTCAAGCCAAACTCTTTAGCTTTACCAGAAATGATACTGGTTTTTTTTTTGTTTTTTTTTTTTTTGTATTCTTTACTTTCTCTTTTCTTCTTCTTTTTTTTGTTACAGAGAGAGGGACAGATAGGGACAGACAGGGAGACAGATGAGAATCACCAATTCTTCATTTAGTTCCTTCATTTATGGTATATACTTCTGTCTCCCATTTTTGCTTGACTTTCTGTTTTTGTTCCTGTGAGTTGAATAAAATTGTCATCTTGCACAGTCTTGAAAAAGTTGACTTTGTTCCATTGTGTGTTAAAAGAGATTCAGCCTGCTGGTTTTCATGGGGAGATGCACACAGTGCCTGTCATGTCACCCGGCCTGAGTGCGTTCTCAATGGGCCACCTGTGGTGTGTGAGCTTCTTTCCCCTTTTAATCTGAGCAGGGCTGCCTGATGTAAAATGGGCTGCGTGATGTGTGCTTTGCATTTCCTGTTTTAATTATCTGTTGTCAGAGCACGGTCTGCTCCGGGTCCCTGTTGCTTTCTTGTATCTCACCTCCCATTAGATCCACCTTTTGTCCTGGTGGGGTAGCTTCAGTACACACACAGCCTTAATTTGTTCATTCTTTACCTTCTCGGGGTTTGGCAGCCCTGTGCACATACAGAGCTTTGCACAACACAGTCCACACTGGGCCAAAAGGTTTTGCTAGCTTTGTTTTTCTTTGGTTACAGCAGCCCAAACAGTGTGAGCACCAGCGCCCCCAATCTCTGCACATTTTCTTATCAGGCTGTCTTTTGTGCAGAAAAAAAGAAACAGAAGAGAGCCTGTGCCAAATAGCTCAGGTGGTTAGGGACATCCACCAGAAACATGAATGTTGTGGAGTTGATCCCCAATTAGGATATAACCAATGAGTCCACAGCTGAGTGGAACAACAAATGAATGTTTCCCTTCCCACTCCCTTTTCTCTTCTTTATTTTCTTTGTCTCTCTATAAATCAATAAAAATTAAAATCTGGCCAGATAGCTTCATTGGTTAGAGCTTCTTCCTGGACCACAAATTTTGTCAGTTTCATTTTTTGGTTAGGGCACATACAGGATCATCTCAATGTTTTTGTCTCTTTCTGCTTCTTTCTCAAAAACAACAAGAAAGACAGTGAGGAGAACTAATTGTAAACCAAAGACCATAGCCAGTTTTCTACTGTAAAACTCGGAAATTAAAAAAGTTAGGTATTGCCCTGTCTTCTCAGAAGGAAATCAGTCCTCGAGGTAGCTCCATGCAGAAATCTCAGCTGATGGGGCAGAAGAGCTGGACCCACCCTCTCTACCATGCAGCCCGCTGCCCAATGGTCTGGGAGCTGGTCTGGGGACAAGAGCTGGTTTGAGGTTGAAGGACTCATGCCAGGCACTGCCCTATCCCCAGAGGAGACACAGGCTTTTGCAGGAGACACAGGGAATTCTCATGCAATTGCTGGGAGAGAAAGGGAGGGAGAGAGAGGGTGGAACTCCACTGTTCCAAACCAGCCACTAAGGTGAGGCAGCCTGTGACGTCCTGATTTAAAACATTCTCAACTGTGGAGGGCGATTGGAGCCACTTGAAGCCTCCTGAAGGCCACTCAGGCCAGATTTCATGTGAGCCCTCTTAGGCAGTGAGGGGAAGGAGAAGAGTGTGGCCATGGAGAAGGAGCCTGAGAGGTAGGGCAGGCTGAGTGCCATCGCTGTAGATGGAGCCTCTGTAAGAGATGGCACCTGGCAGATGAGTGGCAGGGTCATGGAAGCCAGCTTGATAGGGCAGGGTAAATGAGATCACAGGGTGAGGAAACTTGGGAGGTGGGGCTTTGTGGTGGTTAGGGTTAGGGTAAAATTTAGGGTAAGGGTGAGTTGACGTTGAGGGTTAGGAGGGTTAGGGTGAGGGTGAGTGTGAGGATCAGTGTAAGGGGTAGAGTTAGTGTTACAGTTAGGGTTATGAAGAATTGATGTTTCTCCCTGAAGTCATGTCAAACCATTATGTTTTGATATTTTTTATCACTTTTTTCATTATCTCCTCACATTTATTTTCTGCTTTTTGGTGTTTGCTGCAGTCTGAGATACTACAGCATTTTTTTCACTGCATGCATATTTGGTGAGGCAAACAGAGACCTCTAGTTTCAGTTTCACAAAAATCCTTTTCTTTTTGCTGCTGAAAGAACTGGTCAAAAAAACCTCATTCCATGATCCCAGTCCCCAGAGACTACTCCCTGGTTCCCTTGCAGTTGCCACAGAAAAAAAGCCCACATCTTACACCTCCACTCTTGGCTGCACCTAGTCTCAAACTATTCAGATTATTGTTTCTAAATTTGTAGCAAAGGGAGTGTTGTAGTATCCCAGACTTACAGAAAGAGAATCTGCATTATAGCAATATCCCAGGTTACTTATATGCACTAAATGTTGACAAGTCCCTATTTTTTAATTATTTATATCTGAGAATATGGATATGTAGAAATTCTACCAGTTACTGAATTTAAATCCTCATATTGAAAATCCAAAATCCACTAAATGCTTTTTGTCAGCTGTTTTAACTCATTTATGACTTTTTAAGATATTAGTGACAAAATTATCTCAAATACATCAACAATAAATTTTCATACAGATATATCCATTGTTAATATAAGGACATTTTGTTTCCACATTTTTTGTGTACCTATTATATTACTCTATGTATATATACACAGGTATATAGGGTGTGTGTGTATATTTGTGTGCATAGATGTGCATTTCACATGAGCATATCTCTCTGTGTCCACACTGTCTGTCATTTGCGGATATCTGTGTACACATGCAAATGACTCTTTATTCATTCATTCAGGAAACTCTTATTGTATTTCTATTTGTGCCAGGCACTGAGCTTGACACTGGTTGCCTATAGTGAATGAGACAGACTCAGTTTCTGTCTTTATGAATATTACACTGTCATGGAGTAGAGAGAAAGAAATAGATATACATAAATAAAATAATTGAAAGTTTAACAAGCACTAAATTTGATAGTGCAATATTTCTGGTGTCAGTTATGATTTATTGTCATGAGGTTCAGTATATAAGTTTCTCTGAAGGCAAAGCTGAGACATAAGTCTCGGTTTTTCAGCAATGTGTGTTCTCAGGTATAAAACTGAGAAAATATAAAAGGTATGAAACAAAGACCCTGGGACATGTTCTGTGAGCAAAAAACCTAGCTTGTATGTGGTGATCAATGCTCAGATAAATTCTGATGTCCAAATCTTAGGAGGTCTCTCAGTCTAGACTGCAGCCACAGCAGAAAAAAAAATCCATGTTAGAAAAGTAGTCACTTTGTGCTAAACAATTAAAATAGTGTTTATGCCCCTAAATTTCAAGAGCAATGAGTAGTCTTCTGGTGTTGTCACCACAGCAGACTAGATTATATTTTATTTTTTAATTACCTCTGGTATTCTCCAGAAAATTTTTCTGCAATCACAATGGCTTACTGTAACCAAAGAGTTCAGTAGTAAAAGCATCACACCCATACGCTAATATCATAGGTTTGCTCCTGGGTCAAGGCACATACAGAAACAGATTGATGTTTCTGACTATTGGTCTGTCTTTCCCCCACTTTATTCTGCCTCTAACATGAATAAATAAATAAAAGAAAAAAATGACAATGGCTTTTTTGTTATTGTTTTTGCAGCTTAAATTGCATAGAAGAATGAGTTATGTTTTTTAAAATCGCACCCCAAGAGGAAATAAATGATAAGGTTATAAAGTAACATATTTCCCGATGTATAAAAAGCCTCCCAGTATAAGGCACACTTAATTTTTGGGCACAAAGTTTGAGAAAATGATAACAAATGTGAATGAACGGAAAATGCAAGTAAAAAAACTGCAACCACTGTATAAGATGCACCCAGTTTTCTAACCACACATTTTTCTAAAAGATGAGTCTTATAAATGGGGAAATATGGTATATGTCCTCCAAATGTTTCTGTGAACATTTATTTTTATCTATTTTTTTCTTTACAGGGACAGAGAGAGGGACAGATAAGGACAGACAGACAGAAATGGAGAGAGTTTTTATTATGTGCCAGGTCACAGATCAATCATCAGTTTCTCGTTGTGACCCTTTATGTCTTCATTGACCCCTGTCCCATATGTGCCTTGACCAGGGACCAACAGCTGATGGAGTGACTGCTTGCCCGAACCAGCGACGTTGGGCTCAAGCTGGTGTATTTTGCTCAAACCACATGAGCCCACGCTCATGCTGGCGCCCCTGGAATCTCAATCATGGGTCCTCCCCATTCCAATCAAATGCTCTAACCACTGCGTGATTGCCTGCTCAGGCTGTGAACATTTTTTTCTTTTACTTTCTCTAGATTTTATTTAGTATCCTGATTCATAGTATCATGGAAAGTCTGTGTATTTTAAGGTTTTCTTACCCTAAAATATATTAATCACTACATTTTTTCCTAGGTTTCCTTATGTAGTTTTTATTTCCATTAATTTTAAGGTATTTTGTAACTTGAATTGTGAATTTGAGGGGTGGTCTATTTAGGAGTGAATTTTCTTACCTTTAAAAAAGAGATATTTAGTTAATTTCTATTACTGTTTACTGTATTAAGTGTAATTAAAAAGAGAAACATGCTTTATATCATTTCCAAGGTTAGAGGTAGTTGAAACTTGATTGAAAGTACATACAGGATTATCTGTGGTAAATGTTTTCCAATGCGCTTCCCTGCTGCCACCTCGTGTGCACCTTGGGAATAACAGCTCAGATAAGTTCACCTGGAAAAATACATCATTTGGGTGTTGTGCGTTATCTATCAATGTTGAATCCAAGGCTATCTAAAAGAAAATTTTATAACTTGTAAATATAAGAAATTTATAATTACTGCTTGCTACTTCTTTCAACGTTAATTGTCGTGAAAAAAAAAAAAGAGATATACTTGGTATCATTTCAGTCCTCTGAAGTTGGCTGGAACTTGCTCCATAGCACATACAATAATGGTTTCTGTTACATGTACTTCTCTGCTGCCACCTCGTTTGCATCTTGGGAATAATGCCTCAGTACAAGTTCAAAGGAATAGTTTGGAAGAGAGCATTGTCTATAAATGTTGATTCCATTTAGCCGTTTCTGTAAAGTTTTGTGTATCCTTAGTGGTTTGTTTTCTGAAAATTTCTCGGTTCATCTTGTTTTCCTATTTTCCTTCCAGCCATGCTTTCATAAAGCATTTGAAAGTGCCCATTATATACAAGGCACTGTGCTAGGAACTCATGGCCCTGCTCTCAATGACTTCCAATTCTACGCTTTTAACTTCTGTCTTTTGAACTTCTTTTGTATAAATCTGCTTGATGTATTGTAAAATAGGATGTGCTTTGATTTGTCAAGTATGTTGAATTTTAACAGCTCTTTTATTATTAGAAGTGTATTCTTATTGCAGAAGTGCAAGAAAAATTATCTCAAATACAACAACAAAAAATTTTCATACAAATATATCTATTGTTAATATCAGGACAATTTTTTTCCATATTCTTTATGTACCTGTTATATTAATCTATGTATATATACTCAGGTATATTCGTTGTGTGTACATCTGTGTGCATAGATGTGCGTTGCACATGAGCATATCTCTCTGTGTCCACAGTGTCTGTCACTTGTGGATATCTGTGTATGTATGCAAATGACTATTTATTCATTTATTCAGGAAACACTTATTGTATTTCTATTTGTGCCAGACACTGTGCTCAACATTGTTTGCCTATAGTATATGAGAGAGATTCTGTTTCTGTCTTTATGAATACTACACTGTCATGGGGTAGACAGAAAAAAATAGATATACATAAATAAAATAATCAAAAGTTTAAGAAGCACTGAATTTGGTAGTATCTGGTGTCAGTTATGATTTATTGTGGCGAGTTTCAGTATATCAATTTCTCAGAAGGCAGAGCTGAGACATAAGTCTCGGTTTTTCAGCAATGTGTGTTCTCAGGTATAAAACTGAGAAAATATAAAAGTTATGAAACAAAGACCCTGGGAGGTGTTCTGTGATTTAAAAACCTAGCTTGTATGTGGTGACCACTGCTCAGAAAAATTTTGATGTCCAAAACTTAGGAGGTCTCTCAGTCTTGACTGCTGCCACGGCACAAGAGAAAGTGCATGTTAGAAAAGGGGTCACTTTGTGCTCAACTATTAGAAGTAGTGTTTATGCCCCTGTATTTCAAGAGGAATCAAACGTCTTCTGCTGTTGTCACCACAGCAGTCTAGATTATTATTTTATTTTTTAATTACCTCTGGTTTTCTCTAGTAAATGTTTGCCCCAAAAGACAATGGCTTACTCTCACCAGAATGCTCAATAGTTAAAGCATCATACCCATATGCTAATATCATAGGTTTGCTCCTGGGTCAAGGCACGAACAGAAACAGTTTGATATTTCAGACTATCTGTCTTATTCCCCCTTTATCCTGCTTCTATCATGAATAAATAAATAAAAGAAAAAATGACAATGGCTTTTTTATTGTTGTTTGGCAGCTTAAATTGCTTAGAAGAATGAATTATGTTTTGCAAAATCGCACCCCAAGAGGAAATAAATGGTAAGGTTGTAAAGTACCATATTTCCCCATGTATAAGAAGCCTCCCTGTATAAGATGCACCTTAATTTTGGGGCACAAAGTTTGAGAAAATGATATTAAAGTGAATAAATGGGAAATGCAAGTAAAAAATACTACAACCACTGTATAATATGCACCCAGTTTTCTATCCCCACATTTTTCAAAAAAGATTAGTCTTATACATGGGGAAATATGGTATACACACTCCAAATATATCTGTGAACATTTCTTTTATTCTTTTTTTTTTTTTTTGAGAGAGTCAGGGAGAGACTCAGCGAGAGGGATAGATATAGACTGACAGACAGAAATGGTGAGAGTTTTTATTATGTGCCAGGTCACAGATCAATCATCAGTATTTCATTGTGAACCTTCACAAATTCATTGACTCCTGTCCTATATGAGCATTGAACAGGGGGCTACAGCTGATCGAGTGACCGGTTGCTCAAGCCAGTGACCTTGGGCTCAAGCTGGTGAGCTTTCCTCAAACCACATGATCCCATGCTGAAGCTGGTGCCCTTAGGATCTCAAACCTGGGTCCTCCGCATTCCAGTCAAATGTTCTAACCACTGCACCATTGCCTGCTCTGGCCGTGAACATTTTTTTCCTTTACTTTCTCTGGATTTTATTTAATACCCTAGTTCATAATATGGGTGGAAAGGCTGTGTATTTTAAGGTTTTATTACCCTAAAATATATTCATTACTACATTTTTCCATAGGTTTCCTTATGTAGTTTTTATTTCCATTAATATTAAGGTATTTTGTAACTTCAATTGTGACTTTGAGGGGGGGAGTATTTATGAGTGAATTTCCTTACCTTCAAAATAGGGATTTTTAGTTAATTTCTATTACTGTTTACTGTATTAAGTGTAATTACAAAGAGAATCATGCTTTATATCATTTCCAAGGTTAGAGGTAGTTGAAACTTGCTTGAAATAACATAAAGGATTATCTGTGGTAAATGTTTTCCAAGTGTGCTTCCCTGCTGTCACCTCGTGTGCACCTTGGGAATAACAGCTCAGATCAGTTCACCTGGAAATATACATAAGTTGGGTGTTGTGCGTTATCTATCACTGTTGAATCCAAGGCTATCTAAAATAAACTTTTATAATTTGTATATATAAGGAATTTTTATTTACTGCTTGCTACTTCTTTCAACGTTAATTGTCGTAAAGAAAGAGATATACTTGGTATCACTTGAATCCTCTGAAGTTGGCTGGAACTCCATAGCACATACAATAATGGTCTCTGTTACATGTGCTTGTCTGCTGCCACCTTGTGTGCATATTGGGAGTCACGCCTCAGTACAGGTCCAAAGGAATATTTTGGTGCAGAGCATTGTCTATAAACATTGATTCCATTTAGCCGTTTCTGTAAAGTTTTGTGTATCCTTAGTGGTTTGTTTTCTGAAAATCGCTCGGTTCATCTTGTTTTCCTATTTTCCTTCCAGCCATGCTTTCATAAAGCCTTTGAAAGTGCCCATTATATACAAGGCACTGTGCTAGGAACTCATGTCCCTGCTCTCAATGACTTCCAATTCTACTCTTTTAACTTCTGTAATTTGCACTTTTTTTATATATATCTGCTTGATGTATTGTAAAATAGGATGTGTTTTGATTTGACAAGTATGTTGAATTTTAACAGCTCTTTTATTATAAGAAGTGTATTCTTATTGCAGAAGTGCAAGAAAAATTATCTCAAATACAACTACAAAAAATTTTCATACAGATATATCTATTGTTAATATCAGGACAATTTTTTTCCATATTCTTTGTTTACCTGTTATATTACTCTATGTATATATACTCAGGTATATTCGTTGTGTGTACATCTGTGTGCATAGATGTGCATTGCACATGAGCATATCTCTCTGTGTCCACAGTTCTGTCATTTGTGGATATCTGTGTATGTATGCAAATGACTATTTATTCATTCATTTAGGAAACAATTATTATATTTCTATTTGTGCCAGGCACTGTGCTCAACACTGGTTGCCTATAGTTTATGAGACAGATTCAGTTTCTGTCTTTATGAATACTACACTGTCATGGGGTAGACAGAAAGAAATAGATATACATAAATAAAATAATCAAAAGTGTAACAAGCACTGAATTTGGTAGTGCAATATCTCTGGTGTCAGTTATGATTTATTGTGGTGAGTTTCAGTATATCAGTTTCTCAGAAGGTAGAGCTGAGTCATAAGTCTCGGTTTTTCAGCAATGTGTGTTCTCAGGTATAAAACTGAGAAAATATAAAAGTTATGAAATAAAGACCCTGGGAGGTGTTCTGTGAATAAAAAAAACCTAGCTTGTATGTGGTGACCAATGCTCAGAAAAATTCTAATGTCCAAAGCTTAGAAGGTCTCTCAGTCTAGACTGCTGCCATGGCACAAGAGAAAGTGCATGTTAGAAAACAGGTCACTTTGTGCTAAACAATTAGAAATAGTGATTATGCCCCTGAATTTTAAGAGCAAAGAAAAGTCTTCTGGTATTGTCACCACAACAGAATAGATTATCATTTATTTTTTAATTACCTCTGGTTTTTTCTAGAAAACTTTTTCCCCAAAAGACAATGGCTTGCTCTCATCAGAGAGCTCAGTAGATAAAGAATCACACCCATAACCCAATTGCATAAGTTTGCTACTGGGTCAAGGCACATACAGAAACAGATTCATGTTTCTGACTATCTGTCTGTCGTTTTCTTTCTTTATCCTGCCTCTAACATGAATAAATAAATAAAAAAAAGACAATGGCTCTTTTGTTGTTGCTTTTGCAGCTTAAATTGCATAGAAGAATGAATTATGTTTTTCAAAATCGCACCCCAAGAGGAAATAAATGGTAAGTTTGTAAAGTACCATATTTCCCCATGTATAAGAATCCTCCTTGTATAAGACGTACCTCAAATTTGGGGCACAAAGTTTGAGAAAATGATAACAAATGCGAATAAATGGGAAATGCAAGTAAAAAATACTACAATGACTGTATAATATGCACCAGTTTTCTAACCCCACATTTTTCAAATAAGATGAGTCTTATACATGTGGAAATATGGTATAAACCCTCCAAATGTCTCTGTGAACATTTCTTTTTTTCTCTTTTTTTTTTAACAGAGACAGAAAGTGTGTCAGAGACAGGGATAGATAGGGACAGACAGACAGAGGTGAAGAGAGTTTTTATTATGTGCCAAGTCACACATCAATAATCAGTTTTTTGTTGTGACCCTTTTCGTGTTCATTGACTCCTGTCCCATATGTGCCTTGACCAGGGGGCTACAGTTGATCGAGTGATCGCTTGCTCCAGCCAGAGACCTTGGGATCAAGCTGGTGAGCTTTGCTCAAACCACAGGAGTTCACGCTCAAGCTGGCTCCCTTGAGATCTGAAACCTGGGTCATCCTCATTAGAGTCAAATGCGCTAACCACTGCATCATCGTCTGCTCAGGCTGTGAACATTTTTTTTTTACTTTCTCTGGATTTTACTTAGTATCCTTGTACTCAGTAAGGTTGGAAAGCCTGTGTATTTTAAGGTTTTCTTACCCTAAAATATATTCATAACTATATTTTTCCATAGGTTTCCTTATATAGTTTTTATTTCCATTAATTTTAAGGTATTTTTTAACTAGAATTGTGATTTTGTAGAAGGGGGTTATGTAGGATAGAATTTTCTTACCTTAAAAAAAGGGATTTTTAGTAAATTTCTAGTACTGTTTACTCTATTAAGTGTAATGACAACAAGAAATATGCTTTATATAATTTTTAGGGTTAGAGGTAGTTGAAACTTGCTTGAAAGAACATACAGTATTATCTGTAGTAAATGTTTTCCAAGTGTGCTTTTCTGCTGCCACCTCATGTTCACCTTGGGAATAACAGCTCAGATCAGTTCACCTGGAAAAATACAACAGTAGGATGTTGTGCATTATCTATCATTGTTGAATCCAAGGCTATATAACGAAACTTTTATAACTTGTAAATATGAGGAATTTCTAGTTACTGCTTGATACTTATTTTAATGTTAATTGTAGTGAAAGAAAGAGATATACTTGGTATCATTTCAGTTCCCTGAAGTTGGCTGGAACTTGCTTGATAGCACATACAGTAATGGTCTGTGTTACATGTGTTTCTCTGCTGCCACCTCCTGGTTGCTTATAGTGAATGTGACAGACTCACTTTCTTTCTTTTTGAATACTACACATTCATGGGGTAGACAGAAAGAAAAAATATACATAAATAAAATAATCATAACTTTAACAAACAGTGGATTTGTTAGTACAATATTTTTTGTGTCAGTTATGATTTATTTTGGCGGGGTTCATTATATCAGTTTCTCAGAAAACAGAGCTGAGACATAAGTCTCGGTTTTTCAGCAATGCTTGTTCTCAGGTATAAAATTGAGAAAATATAGAGGTTATGAAACAAAGACCTTGGTAGGTGCTCTCTTAGAAAAAACACCTAGCTTGTATGCGGTGACCAATTCTCAGATAAATTCTGATGTACAAAGCTTAGGAGATCTCTCAGTCTAGACTACTGCCACGGCAGAAAAGAAAGTGCATGTTAGAAAAGGAGTCACTTTGTGCTAAACTATTAGAAATAATGTTTATGCCCCTGAATTCAAGAGCAGTGAAAAGTCTTCTGGTGTTGGCACCACAAAAGTCTAGAATATTATTGTATTTTTTAACTACCTCTGGTTTCCTCTAGTCAATTATTTCCCCAAAAGACAATGGCTTACTCTCACCAGAGAGTTCAGTAGTTAAAGCATCACTCCCATATGCTAGGGTGATAGGTTTGCTCCTGGTCAAGGCACGTACAGAAACAGATTGATGTTTCTGATTATCTGTCTGTCTATTTCCTCCTTTATCCTGCCTCTAACATGAATAAATAAATAAGAGAAAAAATGACAATGGCTTTTTTTTGTTGTTTTTTCAACTTTAGTTGCATAAAAGAATGAATTATGTCATTCAAAATCGCACCCCAAGAGAAAATATATGGTATGTTTGTAAAGTATCATATTTTCCCATGTATAAGAAGCCTACCTTTATAAGATGTACCTTAATTTTGGGGCACAAATTTTGAGAAAATAATAACAAATGTGAATAAATGGGAAATGCCACAAAAAATACTACAACCACTGTATAAGGTTCACCCAGATTTCTATTGCCACATTTTTCAATAAAGATGAGTCTTATACATGAGGAAACATGATATACACCTTCCAAATGTCTCTTTGAACATTTTTTTCTTTTTTCTTTTTATTTATGAGACAGGGAGAGAGTCAGATAAAGGATAGATAAGGACAAACAGAAAGAAATGGAGAGAGTTTTTATTATGTGCCAGGTCACAGATCAATCAACAGTTTTTCGTTATGACATTTTACGTGTTCATTGACTTTTGTCTCATATGCGCCTGCACCAGGGGGCTACAGCTGATCGAGTGATTGCTACCTCCAGCTAGCGACCTTTGGCTCAAGCTGGTGAGCTTTGCTCAAACCACAGGAGTTCACGCTTAAGCTGGCGCCATTGAGATCTGAAACCTGGGACCTCCTCATGCCAGACAAATGCACGAACTACTGCACCATCGCCTGCTCAGGCTGTGAACATTTTTTTCTTTTACTTTCTCTTGAATTTACTTAGTATCCTTATTCTTAGTATGGGTGGAAATGCTGTGTATTTTAAGGTTTTCTTGCCCAAAAATATATTCATCACTACATTTTTCCTCACCTTTCTTTATGGAGTTTTATTTCCATTAATTTTAAGGTATTTTTTTAACTTGAATTGTGACTTTTTTAAAGGGGGTTATTTAGGATTGAATATCCTTACTTTTAAGAAACGGATTTTTAGTTAATTTCTATTACGGTTTAATGTATTAAGTGTAATTACAATAAGAAACATGCTTTATATCATTTCAAAGGTTATAGGTAGTTGAAACTTCCTTCAAAGAACATACAGGATTATCTGTGGTAAATGTTTCCCAAGTACGCTTCCCTGCTGCCACCTCGTGTGCACCTTGGGAATAGCAGCCCAGATCAGTTCACCTGGGAAAATACATCAGTTCGATGTTGTGCGTTATCTATCAATGTTGAATACAAAGCTATCTAAAATAAACTTTTATAACTTGTAAATATAAGGAATTTCTAGTTACTGCTTGATAATTCTTTCAAAGTTAATTGTAGTGAAAGCAATAGATGTACTTGGTATCATTTCAATCAACTGAAGTTGGCTGGAACTTGCTCCATTGCACATACAATAATGGTCTCTGTTATATGTGCTTCTCTGCTGCCACCTTGTCTGCATCTTGGAAATCACGCTTCAGTACAGGTACAAAGGAATAGTTTGTTAGAGAGCATTGTCGATAAATGTAGATTCAAATTTGCCATTTCTGTAAAGTGTTTGTGTATTCTTAGTGTTTGGTTTTCTGAAAATCCCTCAATTCGACTTCTTTTCTACTTTCTTTCCAGCCATGCTTTCATAAAGCATTTGAAAGTGCCCATTATATACTGGGCACTGTGCTAGGAACTGATGTACCTGCACTCAATGTCTTCCCATTCTACTCTTTTAACTTCTGTCTTTTGAACTTCTTTTATATAAATCTACTTCGTGTATTTTAAAATAGGATGTGCTTTGATTTGACAAGTATGTTGATTTTTAACAGCTTATTTATTATAAGAATTTTATTATAAGAATATTATAAGAATTTTATTATAAGAAATTTATTCTTATTGCAGAAGTGCAAGAAAAATGATCTCAAATACAACAACAATAAATTTTCATACAGATATTTCCATTGTTAATATTAGGACATTTTGTTTCCATTTTCTTTCTGTACCTATTACATTACTTTATGTATATATACTCCAGTATATTTTGGTGTGTGTATATCTCTGTGCATAGATGTGCATTGCACATGAGCATATCTTTCTGAGTCTACAATGTCTGTTATTTGTGGATATCTGTGTATGTATGCAAATGACTCTTTATTCATTAATTCAGGAAACACTTATTGTATTTCTATTTGTTCCAGGCACTGTGCTCGACACTGGTTGCCTATAGTATATGAGACAGATTCAGTTTCTGTCTTTATGAATACTACACAGTCATGGGGTAGACAGATAGAAATAGATATACATAAATAAAATAATGAAAAGTATAACAAGCACTGAATTTGGTAGTGCAATATCTTTGGTGTCAGTTATAATTTATTGTGGAAAGGTTCAGTATATCAGTTTCTCAGAAGGCAGAGCAGAGTCATGAGTCTTGGTTTGTCAGCAATGCGTGTTCTCAGGTATAAAACTGAGAAAATATAAAAGTTATGAATCAAAGACCCTGGAAGGTGTTCTGTGAGTAAAAAAACCTAGCTTGTATGTGGTGACGAATGCTTAGATAAATTCTGATGTCCAGAGTTTAGGAGGTCTCTCAGTCTAAACTGCTGCCACGACACAAGAGAAAGTGCATGTTAGAAAAGGTGTCACTTTGTGCTAAACAATTAGAAATAGGGTTTATACCCCTGAATTTCAAGAGCAATGAATTGTCTTCTGGTGTTATCACCACAGCAGACTAGAATATCATTTCATTTTTTAAATACCGCTGGTTTTCTCCAGTAAATTTTATCCCCAAAAGACAATTGCTTGCTCTAACCAGAGAGCTCAGTAGTTAAAGCATCATACCCATATGCTAATATCATAGGTTTCCTCCTGGGTCAAGGTACATACGGAAACAAATTGATGTTTCTGACTATCTATCTTTTCCCCCCTTTATCCTGACTCTAACATGAGTAAATAAATAAAAGAAAAATGACAATGGCTCTTTTGTTGTAGTTTTTGCAGCTTAAATTGCATAGAAAAATGAATTATGTTTTTCAAAATCGCACCCCAAGAATAAATAAATGGTAAGGGTGTAAAGTACCATATTTCCCCATGTATAAGAAACCTCCCAGTATAAGATGCACTTAATTTTTGGGCACAAAGTTTGAGAAAATAATAACAAATGCGAATAAACAAAAAATGCAAGTAAAAAAACTACAACCACTGTATAAGACGCACCCAGTTTTCTAACCACACATTTTTGAAAAAGATGAGCCTTATACATTGGGAAATATGGTATACACTCTCCAAATCTTTCTGTGAACATTTCTTTTTACCTTTTTTTTTCTTTACAGAGACAGGGAGAGAGTCAGAGAGAGAGACATATGGGACAGAGAGACAGAAATGAGAGAGTTTTTATTATGTGCCAGGTCACAGATCAATCATCAGTTTCTCGTTGTGACTTTTTACGTGTTCATTGACTCTTGTCCCTTATGTTTCTTGACCAGGGGGCTACAGCTGATCGAGTGACCGGTTGCTCGAGCCAGTGACCTTGGCTCAAGCTGGTTAGCTTTGCTCAAACCACATGAGCCCCACGCTCAAGCTGACACCCTTGGGATCTCAATCCTGGGTCGTCCGCATTCCAATCAAATGCTCTAAACACTGCGCCATGCCTGCCCAGGCTGTGAACATTTTATTCTTATCCATTCTCTGGATTTTATTTAATATCCTGGTTCACAGTATGGATGGAAAATCTGTGTATTTTAAGGTTTTCTTACCCTAAAATATATTCATCACTACATTTTTCCATAGGTTTCCCTGTGTAGTTTTTATTTCCATTAATTTTAAGGTATTTTGTAACTTGAATTTTGACTCCGAGGGGAGGTGTGTTTAAGAATGAATTTCCTTACCTTCAAAAAAGAGATTTTTAGTTAATTTCTATTACTGTTTACTGTATTAAGTGTAATTATAACAAGAAACATGCTTTATATCATTTCTAAGGTTAGAGGTAGTTGAAACTTGCTTGAAAGAAAATACAGGATTATCTGTGGTAAATGTTTCCCAAGTGCGCCTTGGGAATAACAGCTCAGATCAGTTATCCTGGAAAAATACATCATTTGGGTTTTGTGTGTTATCTATCAATGTTGAATCCAAGGCTATCTATAAGAAACTTTTATAACTTGTAAATATAAGAAATTTCTAGTTACTGCTTGCTTCTTCTTTCAATGTTAATTATAGTAAAAGAAAGAGATATACTTGGTATCATTTCAGTCTTGTGAAATATTTTGGTAGAGAGAATTGTCTATAAACTTTGATTCCAATTTCTTGTTTCTGTTAGTTTTTTGTTTATTCTTAGTAGTTTGTTTTCTGAAAATCTTTTGGTTCTTCTTGTTTTTCTTTTTTCCTTCCAGCCATGCTTTCATAAAGCCTTTGATAGTGCCCATCATATACAAGGCACTGTGCTAGGAACTCATGTCCCTGCACTAAATGACTTACAATTTTATTTTTTTAACTTCTGACTTTTGAACTTCTTTTATATAAATCTACTTCGTGTATTGTAAAATAAGATGAGCTTTGATTTGACAAGTTTGTTGAATTTTAACAGCTTATTTATTATAAGAAATGTGTTTTTATTGCTGAAACCAACAACCCGACAGACACCACATGGTAGCACTCTTCTTGCTCCGGGACCATTAATCATGGGGGTTTCTAAACTGGGTCATAAACGGCATCTGGTTCTTACCTCAGGGCCATTGGGACGTAAAATCCCCCACAACTTGCTCTTAAATAAGACATCTCAAGAGAATAGTCGCTATTAAGTCCGAGATCCCGGCATACCTTGCACTCTCATGCCTGGGGTGGGTCTTTATACATGGGGAAATATGGTACTTTACCACCTTTCAATTTATTTCTTTTTGGGGTGAGATTTTGAAAAACATAATTTATTGTTCTAGGCAATTTAAGCTGCAAAAACAACAAAAAAGACATTTTCATTTTTTCCTTTATTTATTTAATAATGATAGAGTGATGATAAAGGGGGAAAAAGACAGACAGTCAGAAACATCAATCTGTTTCTATATGTGCCTTGTCCAAGTACCAAACCTATGACATTAGCGTATGGGTGTGATGCTTTAACTACTGAGCACTCTAATGAGAGCAAGCCATTGCCTTTTGGGGAAAAAATTTACTAGAGAAACCAGAGGTAATTAAAAATTAAATGATAATCTAGTCTTTTGTGTGACAAAATCAGAATACTTTTCTTTGCTCTTGAAATTCAGGGACATAAACACTATTTCTAATTGTTTAGCAGAAATTGACCCCTTTCCTAACATGCACTTTCTCTTGTGCTTGGCAGCAGTCCAGACTGAGAGACCTCCTAAGCTTTGGACATCAGAATTTTTCTGAGCATTGGTCACCACATAAAAATTAGGTTCTTTTGCTCACTGAACACCTCCCAGAATCTTTGTTTTATAACTTCTATATTTTCTCAGTATTACACCAGAGAACACGAATTGCTGAAGAACCGAGACTTATATCTCAGCTCTGCCTACTGAGAAACTGATTTACTGAACCTCGCCACAATAAAACCTAACTGAAAACAAAGATTTTGCATTACCAAATTCTGTGCTTTTTACAACTTATGATTAATTTATAAATGTATATATTATTCTGTCTGTCTACCCCATGATAGTGTAGTATTCATAAAGACAGAAAGTAAGTCTGTCTCATTCACTATAGCAAGCAGTGTCAAGCACAGTGCCTGGCACATAATAGAAATACAATAAGTGTTTCCTGAATAAATGAGTAAATAGTCATTTGCATACATAGACTATCCACAAATGACTGACACTATGGACACAGAGAGAAAAGCTCATGTGCAATGCACATCTGTGCACACAGATGTACACACATCCAATGTACCTGGGTATATATGCATAGAGAAATATAATAGGTACACAAAGAATATGGAAAGAAAATATCCTAATATTAAAAGTAGATATATCTGTATAAAAATTTGTTTCTGTTGTTTTTGAGATCATTTTTCTTGCATTTCTGCAATAAGAATACATTTTTTATAATAAAAAAGCTGTTAAAATTCAACATACTTGTCAAATCAAAGCACATCCAACTTTACAATACACAAAGTAGTTTTATATAAAAGACGTTAAAAAGAAAGAAGTTAAAAGAGTAGAATGGAAAGTCATTGAGTACAGGGACATGAGTTCATAGCACCATGCCTGGTATATTATTGGCACTTTCAAAGGCTTTATGAAAGCATGGTTGGAAGGAAAGAAGAAAAACTAGATGAACTGAGAGATTTTCAGAAAACAAACCACTAAGGATACACAAAATCTTTACAGAAATGTCAAGTTGAAAAAACGTTTATAGACAATGCTCTCCATCAAACTATTTCTTTAGACCTGTACTGAAGCATGATTCCCAAGATGCACATGAGGTGGCAGCAGAGAAGCACATGTAACAAAGCCCATTATTGTATGTGCTATGGAGCAAGTTCCAGCCAACTTCAGGGAATTGAAATGATACTAAGTATATCTCTTGCTTTCACTTCAATAAACATTGAAAGAAGTGCACTGGCCACTAGGCTTAGTGGTAGAGTGCTGGCCTGGCGTGCAGAAGTCCTGGGTTTGATTCCTGGCCAGGGCACACAGGAGAATCGGCCATCTGCTTCTCCACCACTCCCACTCTCCTTCCTCTCTGTCTCTCTCTTCTTCTCCTGCAGTAAGGCTCCATTGATGCAAAAACGGCACAAGCAATGGGGATGGCTCCTTGGCCTCTGCCCCAGGCACTAGAGTGGCTCTGGTTGCAACAGGGCGATACCCCAGAGGGGCAGAGCATCACCCCCTGGTGGGCAGAGCATCACCCCCTGGTGGGTGTGCCAGGTGGATCTCGGTCGGGCACATGCGGGAGTCTGTCTGACTGTCTCACCCCATTCCCAGCTTCAAAAAAATACAAAAAATAAGAAAAGAAAGAAGTAGCAAGCAGTAACTAGAAATTCCTTATATTTACAAGTTATAAAAGTTTCTTTTAGATAGCCTTGGATTCAACATTGATAGATAACGCACAACACCCAACTGATGTATTTTTCCAGGTGAAGTGATCTGAGATGGAATTTCCAAGGTGCACACGAGGTGGCAGCAGGGAAGCGCACTTGGAAAACATTTACCATATATAATCCTGTATGTTTTTTCAAGCAAGTTGCACGACCTCTAACCTTAGAAATGATATAAAGCATGTTTCTTGTTGTCATTACACACAATATAGTAAACAGTAATAGAAATTAACTAAAAATCACTTATTTTTAAGGTAAGGAATTTCACTCCTAAATAACCCCCCTCAATATCACAATTCAAGTTACAAAATACCTTAAAATTAATGGAAATAAAAACTACATTAGGAAACCTATGAAAAAATGTAGTGATCAATATATTTTAGGGCAAGAAAACCTTAAAATACGCAGCCTTTCCACCCATACTAAGAACCAGAATACTAAATAAAATCCAGAGAAAGTAAAAAAGAAAAATGTTCACAGCCTGAGCAGGCGATGGTGCAGTGTTTAGTGCATTTGACTGGAATGCGGAGGATCAGGTTTGAGATCACAAGGGCGCCAGCTTGAGCGTGGGCTCATGTGTTTTGAGCAAAGCTCACCAGCTTTAGCCAAAGTCGCTGGCTCAAGCAAGGGGTCACTCAATCAGCTTTAGCCCTCTGGTCAAGGCACATATGAGATAGGATTCAATGAACACGTAAGGTGTCAGAACAAAAAACCGATGACTGATCTGTGACCTGGCACATAATAACAAACTCTCTCCATTTCTGTCTGGCTGTCCCTATCTATCCCTCTCTCTGACACTCTCCCTGTCTCTGTAAAATAAAAACAAAAGAAAAAAGAAATGTTCACAGGGACATTTGGAGGGTGTATACCATACTTCCCCATGTATAAGACTCATCTTCTTTGAAAATGTGGGTTTAGAAAACTATTTGCATCTTATACAGTGGTGGTAGTGTTTTTTACTTGCATTTCCCATTTGTTCCCATTTGTTATCATTTTCTCAAAATTCTGGCCCCAAAGTTAAGGTGCGTCTTACACAGGGAGGCTCATTATACATGGGGAAATAAGGTACTTTACAACCTTACCATTTATTTCTTTTTGGGGTGTGATTTTGAAAAACATAATTCATTCTTCTATGCAATTTAATATGTTATGTTATGTTATTTATTTATTTATTAATGTTAGAGGCAGGATAATGGGGGAAAAAGACAGACAGATAGTCAGAAACATCTATCTGTTTCTGTATGTGCCTTGACAAAGGACCAAACCTATGACATTAGCATGTGGGTGTGATGGTATAACTACTGTGCTCTCTTTTGAGATCAAGCCATTGTCTTTTGAAGAAATAATTGATTAGAGAAAACCAGAGGTAATTAAAAAATAAAATGATAATCTACTCTGCTGTGGTGACAACACCAAAAGACTTTTATTTGCTCTTGAATATTAGGGGCATAAACTCTATTTTTATTTGTTTAGCAGAAAGTTACCACTTTCCTAACATGCACTTTCACTTCTGCCATTGCAGCAGTCCAGACTTAGAGACCTCCTCAGCTTTGGACATCAGAATTTATCTGAGCATTGGTCACCACATAGAAGCTAGGTTCTTTTTCTCACTGAACACCTCCCAGGGTCTTTGTTTCATAACTTCTATATTTTCTCAGTTTTATAACTGAGAACACACATTGCTAAAACATCGAGATTTATGTCTCAACTCTGTGTTATGAGAAACTGATATACTGAACCTCACCACAATAAAACACAACTGGGACCAAAGATATTTCAATACCAAACTCAGTGCTTGTTACAACTTACAATTAATTTATTTATGTGTATATTTTTTTCTGTCTACCCGATGACAATGTAGTGCTCATAAATACAGAAAGTGATTCAGACTCATTCAATATAGGCAACCCGAGTTGAGCACAGTGCCTGGAAAATAATAGAAATACAATAAGTGTTTCCTGAATGAATAAAAAATAGTCATTTGCATACATACACTGATATCCACAAATGACAGACACTGTGGACACAGAGAAATACGCTCATTTGCAATGCACGTCTATGAACACATATGTACACACATCCAATGTACGTGAGTACAAATACATAAAGAAATATAATAGGTACACAAAGAATATGGAAATAAAATGTCTTAATATTAACAGTAGATATATCTGTATGAAAATTTGTTGATTTTCAGATCATTTTCTCTTGCACTTCTGCAATTAGAATACATTTTTTTTAACAAAAAACTGTTAAAATTCAAAGTATCTGTCAAATCAAAGCACATGCAATTTTACACTACACTAAGTAGATTTAAATAAAAGAATTTCAAAAGACAGAAGTAAAAAGGTAGAATGGGAAGTCTACTGAGTGCAGACACATGAGTTCTAGCACAGTGCTTGGTATATGATGGGCTCTTTCAAAGGCTTTATGAAAGCATGGCTGGAAGAAAAGAAGAACAGCAAAATGAATAGAGAGATTTTCAGAAAATATACAACTAAGGATTCACAAAATCTTTATAGAAATGGCAAATTGGAAAAAACATTTATAGACAATCCACTCTACCAAACTTTTCCTTTGGACTCATACTGAGGCTTGATTCCCAAGATGCACACGAGGTGGCAGCAGAGAAGCACATGTAACAGAGACCATTATTGAATGTGCTATGGAGCAAGTCCAGCAAACTTCAGAGGATTGAAATGATACCAAGTATATATCTTGCTTTCACTACAGTTAACGTTGAAAGAAGTAGCAACCAGTAACTAGAAATGCATTATGTTGACAAGTTATAAAAGTTTCTTTCAAATAGCCTTGGATTCAACATTGATAGATAACGCACAAGAACCAACTGCTGTATATTTTTATGTGAACTGCTCTGAGCTGTTATTCCCAAGGCGCACATGATGTGGCAGCAGTGAAACACACTTGGAAAACATTTACCACAGATAATCCTTATGTCCTTTCAAGCAAGATTCAACTATCTCTAACCTTAGAAATGATATCAAGCATGTTTCCTGTTGTCATTACACTTAATATAGTAAAAAGTAATAGAAATTAACTAAAAAGCCCTTTTTTTAAGGTAAGAAAATTCACTCCTAAATAATCCCCCCCCTCTAAATTACAATTCAATTTTCAACATACCTTAAATTTAATGGAAATAAAAACTACATAAGGGACCCTATGGAAAAATGTAGTGATGAATATATTTTAGGGCAAGGAAACCTTAAAATACACAGCCACTCCACCCATATTAAGAACCAATATACTATATAAAATCCAGAGAAAGTAAAAGAAAAAATGTTCACAGCCTGAGCAGGTGAATGGGCAGAGGTTAGAGCATTTGACTGGAATGTGGAAGAGCTAGGTTTGAGATCCCAAGGGTGCCAGGTTGAGCGTGGACACATGTGGTTTGAGCAAATCTCACCAGCTTGAGCCCAAGATATCTGGCTCCAGCAAGCGGTCCCTCAATCAGCTGTAGCCCTCTGGTCAAAGCACATATGAGACAAAAGTCAATGAATACGTAAGGTTTCACATAGAAAAACCAATGATTGATTTTTACCTGGAACATAATAAAAAAGTCTTTTCTTTTCTGTCTCTCTGTCCCTATCTATTCCTCTCTCTGACTCTCTACCTGTCTCTGTAAAATAAAAAAAATAGAAAAGAAAAATGTTCACAGAGACATTTGGAGGGTGTATACCATATTTCCCAATGTATAAGACACATCCCGGATGTCACGGAAATGGCGCCATGAGCAGCGCATTCGACAGATCTCCCCAAAATCTCAACAAATTTATCAACTAGAAACAGAAAAATTTATCCTCGGAGCATTCCGGAGTTCCACACACACACTGAAAGCAAAAGGACTGTTGCTGAGGAGAGAGCACACCTGTGGTGAGTCAACCCACACGTGCAGCTGCCCGCCCACACTTGGGGACCGCAGCCTGGGCACTGGCAGCCGCCCCAGCATACCCTGAGAAACCGCGTGCGCGCCCCGTGCCGCGGTCCCCGGCCACTGGCGTGCTGAGAAACCGCGTGCACGCCCCATGCCATGGTCCCCGGACACTAGCGTGCAGAGAAACCGCGTGCACGCCCCGTGCCGCGGTCCCCGTCCACTGGCGAGCTGAGAAACCACGCGCGCGCCCCGTGCCGCGGTCCCCGGCCACTGGCGTGCCGAGAAACCGCGCACGCGCACACATGCCCCGAGCCGCGGTCCAGGAGGAGCGCCAAGGCTGTCTTTCCTAGTCAGGAGATTCTCTCCGTGGGCGGGGCACCTCACCCAGCCATTCAAGCTAACAATCAAGCGCTGGGGGGAGGGGCGCGCAGCCAGCCTGAAATACTTTCTGGAGCACAGCTGCGGATCCAATCACTGAAATTAGCTTAACCCATGAAATCTACGCACTCACGGGGCTCTAATTGATAAGATCTCTCCCAGTTCAGCGATCCAAGACAAGAGTCGTGATATTTTTCAGTGCCTTTCGCTAAAGGGGCGGGGGCAACTTCTGATTGACAGAGCCTCCATATTCAGGGATATACCTAACAAGAGGGACTTGGCAGATATTAAGATCCATAAAGCAAACAACGACTAGTGCTTCTTCTTCCCAGCCAAAACAGGCTACCAAGTGTGGAAAGCCTGGGTTGAGTGGTCCAACTGAATGATAGGCGCTGAACAGTCACCTTGACAACAATTGACTCCCAGCCCCACCTGATTACGCTGGAGGCTCTGACTGCCAGAGCCTTACCCAGAGCCTTGCGCTGAGTGAGGATAGAGTGGGGATTTCCCAGCTCTTTGAGCCTCTTACTCCCCAGACAGAAGCAGTGGCAGCCTCATAGCTGGATCACCAGGCTGCTAATTCAGGAAGGGTAGACTAGGAAAGAGACTCCAGGAAAGCAAACTCTCTCACTGTTGGACTTTGCAAACGCCAACAAGCCTTGACTACCAGTGAGACTAAAGCCAATTATATGACATTGCCATAGAATCCCATCAACTGCAAATTCCTACCTAAGAGTGACACAGGGGCAGAACCTGGGGTACAGAGTCACCGACAAGGAAGAGGGGGAGAAAAGTAAAAAGGAAGAAGTTAACCTCTCAAAATCAAGAAAAATCCACAGACTTTATAACTTGTTCCACTAATTCTTTGTTGTTGTTGTTTCTTTCTTCTATCTTATTGCCTTTATTATTATTTCTATTTCTTCCACCTCGGTCCTTTTACTCTCTGCCCATCTTATGCTACCCTTTTCTTGAACTACACTACCCATGAGTGTTACATTTTATTTCTTTCCTTCATCCTAACTCTCCTTTAGGGTTACACTCCAAAACCCTTAACTCTCACTCTCTCCCCTTTTGTTTTTTTTTTGTTCCTTTCCTTTTTTTCTTCCTTCGTTTTCTCTTACTCTTATTTTTTCCTTTCTATTCATTTCTTATTTTCTCCTTTTACTTTTCCACCCATTTAAGCCCCAATCACGAACAAATTATTTAATTTGGGACTCAAGTTTTTGTGGGTTTTTTTTTGTTGTTGTTCTTTTTTTTTTTCTTCTTCTGCTTTTGTTCTTGGTTTTCCTCTATTTGTTTGTTTTTGTGGCATTTTGGGCACTTTTTATATTGCTTTTTAACTCACTAGCATTCCTCCCAACCCAAAGTCTCCATTGTATTTAGTCTTCGCTCCACTTAATACAACAGATTTTTACTTATTATTTTTATTTTTATTTTTTTCTTTTTTAATTGTTTTTTCTCTCCTTTTTTCTGTTTCCCTCTCATCCCTCTCATTATATCTCTTAGTCGACCATCACTTACAAGCAAATCATTTTATGCTTGTCTAAGATTTTCTCCCACCCCCCTTTTTTTTTGTATTTAGTAGGTCCCTACTCCCTTTTATGCCCCTTGAACTCTTCACCCCAAATTAGGTCCTCAATTATAGGCAGTTTTTGTTCCATTTAGCATAATATAATTCACAGGTCATCACGATATTTCCCTAAGGAGGTGAGAGGGGGGGAAGACAAGAAAGAAAAAAGGGGGAAATAATAAATTATTACTTTTTTTTTTTGTGGAGTGTTTTCCTTTTTTCTTTTTTTTTTCTTTCATTTTATTTTTTATTAATTCCAATTAACACTATCATCAAGACCACCTTCAGATGCCAATAAGAAAAAGGAAATTGAATATTATGGATACAAAAGACAGAGAGGTAACACAAATACATGTGGAAAAATCTATGGAGAAAAGATTTAACATATTGGAAGCCTTGGAGCCAAATGACAGAGAATTTAAAATAGAAATCTTAAAAATACTCAGAGATATACAAGAAAACACAGAAAGGCAATTTAGGGAAATCAGAAAACAAATCAACGATCACAAAGAATATATTACCAAGGAAATTGAAACTATAAAAACAATCAACAAACAGAAATGAAAAGCTCAATTCAAGAGCTGAAAAACGAGGTAACAAGCTTAGCTAATAGAACAGCCCAGATAGAAGACAGAATCAGTGAAATAGAAGACAAGCAACTTGAGGCACAACAGAGAGAAGAAGAAAGAGACTCAAAAATAATAAAAAACGAGAAAGCCCTACAGGAATTGTCTGACTCCATCAGAAAGAATAAAATAAGAATAACAGGTATATCAGAGGGAGAAGAGAAAGAAAATGGAATGGAGAATATACTCAAACAAATAATAGATGAGAACTTCCCAAGCCTATGGAAAGAATTAAAGCCTCAAATTCAAGAAGCAAACAGAACACCAAGTTTTCTTAACCGCAACAAACCCACTCCAAGGCACATCATAATGAAGATGACACAAACCAATGACAAAGAAAAAATTCTCAAGGCAGCCAGGGAAAAGAAGAATACAACATATAAAAGAAGGCCTATTAGGTTATCATCAGATTTCTCAGCAGAAACCCTACAAGCTAGAAGAGAGTGGACCCCAATATTTAAAGCCCTGAAAGAGAGGAACTTTCAGCCAAGAATACTATACCCATCAAAGCTATCCTTCAAGTACGAAGGAGATATAAAAATATTCACAAATACAGAAAAGATGAGAGAATTTATCATCAGAAAGCCCCCACTCCAGGAAATACTAAAGGGGGTTTTCCAACCAGATTCAAAGAACAAAAGAAAACATAACCACAAGTAACAGCTCCACCAAGAAAACAATAAAACCAAACTTAAACTGTGACAACAAAAGAAAAAAAAAAGGGGGAGAAAGGATGAAGATTAACAGTAGCAAAGGACAATGAAGTGCAGAAATACTCACAAGAAAGGGTACTACAATGAATATTGTAGGTACCCTTTTCATTACTTAATGGTAACCACCCTTGAAAAAACCACCACAAAAACACTTGACTTAAAAAAGGTAGCAACAGAGGAAAGAAGTATGGAATACAAACAAACAAAACCAAACAATAGAAAAACAAAAGAGAAGAATCAAACAAGATACAAAACTAACAGAAAGCAATTTATAAAATGGCAATAGGGAACCCACAAGTGTCAATAATTACACTAAATGTAAACGGATTAAACTCACCAATAAAAAGACACAGAGTAGCAGAATGGATTAAAAAAGAAAATCCAACTGTATGCTGCCTACAGGAAACTCATCTAAGTAACAAGGATAAAAACAAACTCAAAGTGAAAGGCTGGAAAACAATACTCCAAGCAAATAACATCCAAAAAAAAAGCAGGCGTAGCAATACTCATATCTGATAATGCTGACTACAAGACAACAAAAGTACTCAGAGACAAAAATGGACATTTCATAATGGCTAAGGGGACACTGAATCAAGAAGACATAATAATTCTTAATATATATGCACCAAACCAAGGAGCACCAAAATATATAAGACAGCTACTTATTGACCTTAAAACAAAAACTGACAAAAATACAATCATACTTGGAGACCTCAATACACCGCTGACGGCTCTAGATCGGTCATCGAAACAGAGAATCAATAAAGATATAGTGGCTTTAAATGAAATACTAGAACAACTGGATATGATAGACATCTACAGGACACTTCATCCCAAAGCGACAGAGTATACATTTTTCTCTAGTGTACATGGAACATTCTCAAGAATTGACCATATGTTGGGCCACAAAGACAATATCAGCAAATTTAAAAAAATTGAAATTGTGCCAAGCATATTTTCTGATCATAAAGCCTTGAAACTAGAATTCAACTGTAAAAAAAAGGGGGAAAACCCCACAAAATTGTGGAAACTAAACAACATACTTCTAAAAAATGAATGCGTCAAAGAAGAAATAAGCGCAGAGATCAAAAGATATATACAGACAAATGAAAATGAAAATACGACATATCAGAATCTCTGGGATGCAGCAAAAGCAGTAATAAGAGGAAAGTTCATATCACTTCAGGCCTATATGAACAAGCAAGAGAGAGCCGAAGTAAACCACTTAACTTCACACCTTAAGGAACTAGAAAAAGAAGAACAAAGACAACCCAAAACCAGCCGAAGAAAGGAGATAATAAAAATCAGAGCAGAAATAAACGAAATAGAGAACAGAAAAACTATAGAAAAAATCAATAAAACAAGGAGCTGGTTCTTTGAAAAGATCAACAAAATCGACAAACCCTTGGCAAGACTCACCAAGGAAAAAAGGCACAGGACTCAAATAAATAAAATCCAAAATGAAAAAGGAGAGATCACCAGAGACATCATAGATATACAAAGAATTATTGTAGAATACTATGAAGAACTATATGCCACCATATACAACAATCTAGAAGAAATGGATAAATTCCTAGAACAATACAACCTTCCTAGACTGAGTCATGAAGAAGCAGAAAGCCTAAACAGACCAATCAGCAGGGAGGAAATAGAAAAAACTATTAAAAACCTCCCCAAAAATAAAAGTCCAGGCCCAGACGGTTATACTAGTGAATTCTATCAAACATTCAATGAAGACTTGGTTCCTATTCTACTCAAAGTCTTCCAAAAAATTGAAGAAGAAGCAATACTTCCAAACACATTTTATGAGGCCAACATAACCCTCATACCAAAACCTGGCAAGGATGGCATAAAGAAAGAAAACTACAGACCAATATCTCTAATGAATACAGATGCTAAAATACTAAACACAATACTGGCAAATCGAATACAACAACATATTAAAAAAATAATTCATCATGATCAAGTGGGATTCATCCCAGAATCTCAAGGATGGTTCAACATACGTAAAACAGTTAACGTAATACACCATATCAACAAAACAAAGAACAAAAACCACATGATCTTATCAATAGATGCAGAAAAGGCTTTCGATAAAATACAACACAATTTTATGTTTAAGACTCTCAACAAAATGGGTATAGAAGGAAAATATCTCAACATAATAAAGGCCATATATGATAAACCATCAGCCAACATCATATTAAATGGCGTAAAACTGAGGACTTTCCACCTTAAATCTGGAACACGACAGGGGTGTCCACTCTCTCCACTCTTATTTAACGTGGTGCTAGAAGTTCTGGCCAGAGCAATCAGACAAGACAAAGAAATAAAAGGCATCCATATCGGAAAAGAAGAAGTAAAGGTATCACTTTTTGCTGATGATATGATCCTATACATCGAAAACCCAAAGGACTCCACAAAAAGATTACTAGAAACAATAAACCAATACAGTAAGGTCGCAGGATACAAAATTAACATACAGAAGTCCATAGCCTTTCTATATGCCAACAATGAAATATTAGAAAATGAACTCAAAAAAATAATCCCCTTCACGATTGCAACAACAAAAAAAATAAAATACCTAGGAATAAACATAACTAAGGATGTAAAGGAACTATATAAAGAAAACTACAAGGCATTGCTAAGAGAAATAGAAAAAGACACAATGAGATGGAAAAATATTCCTTGTTCTTGGATAGGAAGAATAAATATAATTAAAATGGCCATATTACCCAAAGTAATATATAAATTTAATGCAATTCCCATCAAAATTCCTATGACATTTTTTAAAGAAATGGAACAAAAAATCATCAGATTTATATGGAACTATAAAAAACCCCGAATAGCCAAAGCAATCCTAAGGAAAAAGATTGAAGCTGGGGGCATTACAATACCTGACTTTAAACTATATTATAGGGCCACAATAATCAAAACTGCATGGTATTGTCAGAAAAATAGACACTCAGACCAATGGAACACAATAGAAAGCCCAGAAACAAAACCACATATATATGGTCAAATAATCTTTGATAAAGGGGCCAACAACACAAAATGGAGTAAAGAAAACCTCTTCAACAAATGGTGTTGGGAGAACTGGAAAGCCACATGCAAAAGAATGAAACTCGACTACAGCCTGTCCCCGTGTACTAAAATTAATTCAAAATGGATCAAAGACCTAAATATAAGATCTGAAACAATAAAGTACATAGAAGAAGACATAGGTACTAAACTCATGGATCTGGGTTTTAAAGAGCATTTTATGAACTTGACTCCAATGGCAAGAGAAGTGAAGGCAAAGATAAATGAATGGGACTACATCAGAATAAAAAGTTTTTGCTCAGCAAGAGAAACTGATATCAAAATAAACAGACAGCCAACTAAATGGGAACTGATATTTTCAAACGACAGCTCAGATAAGGGCCTAATATCCAAAATTTACAAAGAACTCATAAAACTCAACAACAAACAAACAAACAATCCAATAAAAAAATGGGAAGAGGACATGAACAGACACTTCTCCCAGGAAGAAATACAAATGGCCAACAGATATATGAAAAGATGCTCAGCTTCATTAGTTATTAGAGAAATGCAGATCAAGACTACAATGAGATACCACCTCACCCCTGTTAGATTAGCTATTATCAACAAGACGGGTAATAACAAATGTTGGAGAGGCTGTGGAGAAAAAGGAACCCTCATACACTGTTGGTGGGAATGTAAAGTAGTACAACCACTATGGAGGAAAGTATGGTGGTTCCTCAAAAAACTGCAAATAGAACTACCTTATGACCCAGCAATCCCTCTACTGGGTATATACCCCAAAACCTGAGAATCATTGATACGTAAAGACACATGTAGCCCCATGTTCATAGCAGCACTGTTCACAGTGGCCAAGACATGGAAACAACCAAAAAGCCCTTCAATAGAAGATTGGATAAAGAAGATTTGGCACATATACACTATGGAATACTACTCAGCCATTAGATCATTAGACATTAGATCATTTATAGCAAAATGGTGGGATCTTGATAACATTATACGGATCTAAATAAGTAAATCAGAAAAAAACAAGAACTACATGATTCCATACATTGGTGGAACATAAAAACAATACTAAGAGACATGGACAAGAGTGTGGTGGTTACCAGGGGTGGGGAGAGGGAGGACGCAGGAGGGAGGGAGGGAGAGATTTAGGGGTAGGGGGAGGGGCACAGAGAAAACTAGATAGAGGGTGACAGAGGACAATCTGACTCTGGGCGAGGGGTATGCAACATAATTTAATGAGAAGATAACCTAGACATGTTTTCTTTGAATATATGTACCCTGAATTATTAATGCCATCCCATTAACATTAATAAAAATTTATTAAAAAAAAAAAAGACACATCTCCTTTGAAAAATATGGGGTTAGAAAACTGGGTGCATCTTATACAGTGGTTGTAGTATTTTTTACTTGCATTTCCTGTTTATTCACATTTGTTATTATTTTCTCAAAATTTGTGCCCCAAAATTAAGGTGCATCTTGTTGAGGGAGGCTTCTTATACATGGGGAAATATGGTACTTTACTACCTTATCATTTATTTATTCTTGGGGTGAGATTATGAAAAACATAATTCATTGTTCTATGCAATTTAAGAAGCAAAAACAACAAGAAAAAAGCCATTGTCATTTTTTCTTTTATTTATTTATTAATGTTAGAGCAGGATAATGCAGGAAAAAGACAGACAGATAGTCAGAAACATCTATCTGTTTCTGTATGTGCCTTGACCCAGGACCAAACCTATGACATTAGCGTGTGTGTTTGATGCTATAAATACTGAGCTCTTTGTTGAGAGCAAGCCATTGTCTTTGAAGAAAAAATTTACTAGAGAAAACCAGAGGTAATTAAAAAATAAAAAGATAATCTAGTCTGCTGTTGTGACAACACCAGAATCTTTTTCTTCACTCTTGAAATTCAGGGGCATAAACACTATTTTTATTTGTTTAGCACAAAGGGACCCCTTTCCTAACATGCACTTTCACTTGTGCCGTGGCAGCAGTACAGACTGAGAGACCTCCTAAGCTTTGGACATCAGAATTTATCTGAACATTGGTCACCACATACAAGCTAGGTTCTTTTGCTCACTGAACACCTTCCAGTGTCTTTGTTTCAAAACTTCTATATTTTATCAGTTTTATAACTGAGAATATGCATTGCTGAGAACCGGAGACTTATGTATCAGCTCTGCCTTCTGAGAAACTGATATACTGATCCTCGCCACAATAAATCATAATTGGGATGAAAAATATTGCAAAACCAAATTTAGTGCTTGTTACAACTTGCGATTATTTTATTTATGTATATTTTTTTCTTTCTGTCTATCCCATGAGAGTGTAGTATTCATAAAGACAGAAAGTGAGTGTGTCTCATTCAATGTAGGCAAACAGTGTCGAGCACAGTGCCTGGCAAATAATAGAAATACAATAAGTGTTTCCTGAATGAATGAATAAATAGTCATTTGCATATGTACACAGATATCCCCAAATGACAGACAGTGTGGACACAGAGAAATATGCCCATGTGTAATGCACATTTATGCACACAGAAGAACACACACCCAATATACCTGAGTACATATACATAGAGAAATATAATAGGTACACAAAGAATATGGAAAGAAAATGTCCTAATATTAACAGTGGATATATCTGTATAAAAATTTGTTGATTTTGAGATCATTTTCTCTTGCACCTCTGCAATAAGAATACATTCTTATAATAAACAATCTGTTAAAATTCAAAGCACTTGTCAAATCAAAGCACGTCTGATTTTACACTACACTAAGTAGATATAAATAACAGAATTTCAAAAGACAGAAAAAAAAGTAGAATGGGAAGTCTACTGAGTGAAGGTCTTTAGTTACACGGACAGTGCTTGGTATATTATGGGCACTTTCAAAGGCTTTATGAACACATGGCTGTAAGGATAGAAAAACAACAAAATGAACAGAAAATTTTTCAGAAAAGAAAAGACTAAGCATACACAAAATCTTTACAGAAATGGCAAATTGGAATAGACAATCCACTCTACCAAACTTTTCCTTTGGACATGTACTGAGGCATGATTTTCAAGATGCACACGAGGTGGCAGCAGAGAAGCACATGTAACAGAGACCATTATTGTATGTGCTAGGGAGCAAGTTCCTGCAAACTTCAGAGAATTGAAATAATACCAAGTATATCTCTCACTTTTACTACAGTTAACGTTTAAAAAAGTAGCAAGCAGTAACTAGAAATGCCTTATATTGACAAGTTATACAAATTTCTTTTAGATAGCCTTGGATTCAACATTGATAGATAATGCACAACACCCAACTGCTGTATATTTTTATGTGAACTGCTCTGAGCTGTTATTACCAAGGTGCACACCAGGTAGCAGCAGAGAAGCGCACTTGGAAAACATTTACCACAGATAATCTTTATGTCCTTTCAAGCAAGTTTCAACTACCTCTAACCTTAGAAATGATATCAAGCATGTTTCTTGTTGTCATTATACTTAATATACTAAACAGTAATAGAAATTAACTAAAAATCTTTTTTTATGTTAAGGAAATTCACTCTTAAATACCCCCTCCCTCAAAAGCACAATTCAAGTTACAACATACCTTAAACTTAATGGAAATAAAAACTACATAAGGAACCCTATGGAAAAATGTAGTGATGAATATATATTTAGGGCAAGGAAAACTTAATATGCACAGCCTTTCCACCCATACTAAGAAACAGGATACTAAATAAAATCCAGAGAAATTAAAAAAAAAAAGTTCACCGCCTGAGCAGGCGATTGGGCAGTTGTTAGAGCATTTGACTGGAATGCGGAGGACCCAGGTTTGAGATCCCAAAGGTGCTAGCTTGAGCGTGGGCTCATGTGCTTTGAGCAAAGCTTACCAGCTTGAGCACAAGGTCACTGGATCCAGAAAGCGGTCACTCGATCAGCTGCAGCCCTCTGGTCAAGGCACATATGAGACAGGAGTCAATGAAAACATAAGGTGTCACAACAAAAAACCAATGATTGATCTTTGACCTGGCACATAATAAAAAAGTCTCTCCATTTCTGTCTGTCTGTTTCTACCTATCCCACTTTTTGTCTCTCTCCCTGTCTCTGTAAAATAAAAAAAAGAAAAAAGAAAAAAGAAATGTTCAGAGAGACATTTGGAGGGTGTATATCATATTTCCCCAGGTATAAAACTCATCTTCTTTGAAAAATGTGGGGTTAGAAAACTGGGTGCAGCTTATACAGTGGTTGTAGTATTTTTTTTACTTGCATTTCTTGTTTATTCACATTTGTTATCATTTTCTCAAAATTTGAGCCTTAAAATTAAGGTGCGTCTTATACAGAGAGGATTCTTATACATGAGAAAATATGGTACTTTACAACCTTACCATTTATTTCTTCTTGGGGTGAAATTTTGAAAAACATAATTTATTTTTCTATGCAATTTAAGAAGCAAAAACAACAAGAAAAAAAGCCATTGTCATCTTTTTTATTAAATAATGATAGAGGCAGGATAAAGGGGGGAAAACAGACAGATAGACAGAAACATCTATCTCTTTCTTTATGTGCCTTGACCCAGGACCAAACCTATGACATTAGCATGTGGGTGTGATGCTATAACTACTGAGCTCTCTGTTGAGAGTAAGTCATTGTCTTTTGAAGAAAAAATTTAATAGAGATAACCAGAGGTAATTAAAAAATAAAATGATAATCTAGTCTGCTGTGGTGAAAACACCAGAAGAGTATTCTTTGCTCTTGAAATTCATGGGCATAAGGACTTTTTTATTTGTTTAGCACAAAGGGACCCCTTTCCTAACATGCACTTTCACTTGTGCCATGGCAGCAGTCCAGACTGAGAGACCTCCTAAATTTTGGACAATAAAATTTATCTGAGCATTGGTCACCACATACAAGCTAGGTTCTTTTGCTCCCTGAACACTTCCCAGGGTCTTTGTTTCAAAACTCGTATATTTTCTCAGTTTTATACCTGAGAACACTCATTGCTGAAAAACCGAGACTTATGTTTCAGCTCTGCCTTCTGAGAAACTGATATACAAAACCTCGCCACAATAAATCATAACTGGGATGGAAGATATTGCAATACCAAATTTAGAGCCTGCTACAACTTATAATTATTTTATTATATTTTTTCTTTATGTCTACCCCATGACAATGTAGTATACATAAAGACAGAAAGTGAGTCTGTCTCATTCATTAATGGCAACCAGTGTCATGCAGAGTGCCTGGCAAATAATAGAAATACAATAAGTGTTTCCTGAATGAATGAATAAATAGTCATTTGCATATGTACATATATATCCACATATGACAGACACTCTGGACACAGAGAGATATGCTCATATGCACACAGATCTACACAAACCCAATATACCTGATTACATATACATAGAGAAATATAATAGGTACACAAAGTATATTGAAAGAAAATGTCCCAATGTTAACAGTAGATATATCTGTATGAAAATTTGTTGATTTTGAGATCATTTTCTTTTGCACTTCTTCAATAAGAATACATTTTTATAATAAAAAACTGTTAAAATTCAAAGTACTTGTCAAATCAAACCACATCTGATTTTACACTAAACAAAGTAGAATTAAATAAAAGAATTTCAAAAGACAGAAGTAAAAAAAAAATAGAATGGGAAGTCTACTGAGTGCAGGGACATGAGTTCTTAGCACAGTGCCTGGTGTATGATGGGCACCTGCAAAGGCTGTATGAAAGCATGGCTGGAAGGAAAGAAGAACAACAAGAATAACCGAGAGATTTTCAGAAAACAAACGACTAAGCATACACAAAATTTTTACAGAAACGGCAAATTGGAATCCAGGTGTATAGACAATCCACTCGACCAAACTTTTCCTTTGGGCCTGTACTGGGGCGTGATTCCCAAGATGCACACGAGGTGGCAGCAGAGAAGAACATGTAACAGAGACAATTATTGTTTGTGCTATGGAGCAATCAATTTCCAGCAAATTTTAGAGGATTGAAATGATATCAAGGATATCTCTTGCTTTCACTACAGTTAACGTTGAAAGAAGTAGGAAGCAGTAACTAGAAATGCCTTATATTGACAAGTTATACAAGTATCTTTTAGATACAAAGGCCTTTATAGCCTTGGATTCAACATTGATAGATAACGCACAACAGCCAACTGCAGTATATTTTTATGTGAACTGCTCTGAGCTGTTATTCCTAAGGTGCATACAAGGTGGCAGCATAAAAACGCACTTGGAAAATATTTACCACAGATAATCCTTATGTCCTTTCAAGCAAGTTTCAACTACCTCAAACTTTAGAAATGATATCAAGCATATTTCTTATTCTCATTACACTTAATATAGTAAACAGTAATAGAAATTAACTAAAAATCTCTTTTTTTAAGGTAAGGAAATTTACTCCTAAATACCCCCCCTAAAACTCACAGTTCAAGTTACAAAATACTTTAAAATTAATGGAAATAAATACTACATAAGAAAATCTATGGAAAAAGGTAGTGATGAATTCATTTTAGGGAAAAAGCCTTAAAATACAAAGCATTTCCACCCATGCTAAAAACCAGGATACTAAATAAAAACCAGAGAATATAAATATATATATATATATGCAGACTGACAAGGCAGTGGTGCAGTGGGTAGAAAATTTGACTGGAATGCACAGTACCCTGATTTGAAATCCCAAGGTTGCCAGATTGAGCGTGGGCTCATCTTGTTTTCACAAAGCTCAACAGCTTGAGCCCAAGGTCACTGGCTCAAGCAGGGGGTCACTCAGTCATCTGTATGCCCCTGGTCAAAGCACATATGAGAGAGCAGTCAATGAACAACTAAGGTGTCCTAACAAAAAACTGAGGATTGATCTGTGACCTGGAACATAATAAAATTTTCTCTCCATTCCTGTCTGTCTGTCCCTATCTATTCCTCTCTCTGAATCTCTCTATGTCTCTGTAAACAAGAAAAAACAAAGAAAGAAAGAAATGTTGACAGAGACATTTGGAGGTTCTATCCGTATATTCCTATGTATAAAACTCATCTATTTTTATAAATGTGCGGTTTGCAAACTGGGTGCGTCTTATACAGAGGTTGTTGTATTCTTACTTGCATTTCCTGTTTCTCTGCATTTGTTATTATTTTCTCAAATTTTGTGCCCCAAAATTAAGGTGCTTCTTATACATGGAGGCTACTTATACAGGGTGAAATATGGTACTTTACAACCTTACCACTTATATTCCTCTTGGGATGAGATTTTGAAAAACATAATTCATTAATCTAAGCAATTTAAGCTGCAAAAACAACAAAAAATGGTATTGTCATTTCTCTTTTATTTAGTTATTAATGTTAAGGGGACGAAGAGGGGGAAAAACAGACAGAAAGATCCTCAGAAACATCAATGTGTTTGTTTGTGACTAGACCCAGGACCAAACTTATAACATTAGTAAAAATGTGAGATGCTCTATCTACTGAGCTCTCTGGTGATAGCTAGCCATTGTCTTTCGGGGGGAAAATTACTATAGAAACCTGAGGTATCTGAAAATAAAACAATATTCTTGTCTGCTGTGGTGACAACACCAGAAGACTTTTCTTTGCTCTTGACACTCATGGGCATAAACAATATTTCTGATTGTTTAAGATGATGTGAACCCTTTCCTCAAATGCACTTTTTTCTTGCGCTGTTGCTTCAGTCCAGACTGAAAAACCTCCTAAGCTTTGGATATCAGAATTTATCTGAGCCTGGGTCACCACTTACAAGCTAGGTCACAGAACACCTCCCAGGGACTTTGTTTCAGCACTTGAAAATTTTCTCACTTTTAAAGCTGAGAACACGCATTGCTGCAGAACTAAGACTTATGTCTCAGCTCTGCCTTTTGAGAACTGATATACTGAACATCACCACAATCAATGAAAACTGGGAAAAAGATATTCCACTATCATATCCAGTTCTTGTCACAACTTATAATTATTTTATTTATGTATATTTTTTCCTCTCTCTACAGCATGACAGTGTATTATTCATAAAGACAAAAAGTGTGTCTGTCTCTTTCACTATAGGCAACCATTGTCAAGCACAGTGCCTGGCACATAATAGAAATAAAATAAGTGTTTAATAAGTGAAAGAATAAATAGTAATTTGCATACATACACAGATATCCACAAAGGATAGAAAATGTGGACACAGAGAGATATGCACATGTGCATTGCACATCTATGCACACAGATGTATGCACACCCAATGTACCTTAGTTCATATAGATAAAGAAATATAATTGGTACACTAAGAATATGGAATGATAATGTCATAATATTAATAGTAGTTATCTCTGTATGAAAATTTGTTGTATTGTTTTCTTATCAATTTTTCTTGCACTTCTGCAATAAGAATACTCTTTTTATAATAAAAAGGCAGTTAAATTGAACATACTTATCAAATCAAAGTATATCCTATTTTATAATTCATTAAGAAGACTTAGGGGATGACGTCAGAGTAATGGCGGGGTAGGAAGCAATACCGATAAATCTCCCCCAAAACTCAACAAGATCTTCAACCAGAAACAGAAAAACCTATACTTGGAGCTTCCAGATGCTTCACAATACACCCAAAGGTATGATTGAGTGAAAAATTGGCTAAATATATAACCAAACCCCGAAGGAAATAGGGAGTAAGAAATGCTCCGCCTTCCTCACTAACCTAAACAGGGCGGCTTTCTCTGGTAACTGTGAATATAGAAACTGAGGCGGGCAAAGGGGGTGAATACATCCAGGCCGCGACACAAACGGCCGAACCAGGCTGTGGCACGGAGATCCAAGCCAAGGAAAATCTGATCCTGTGGCAACCCGGGCAATACAAGCTAACACTCGCGCCAAACCCAAACAAAGAAAGACAAGCGGCGCGGCCATTTTACCCGGTCTCCTGGTTGGTGCGCAGTTAGTGGGCGAGAGATTTCTTCCTAAGCCCCGGAAGTGGGTGCCCGTGTTGCCCCACAGAGAGGCAGGGTCAGAGGCCTTTCTGTGGGCCGAGGGCAGAGTCTCTGGGCAGCCCCAGCGCCCTGGGAAAGCCACGCACGGGACGGAGCGAGAACTAATTCCAACGGTGGAGATTTTCCGTGCTGGAGGGTGTTTCACTCAGAGGGAATCGCGGCCGGCCTCATATCCTGGTTTGCGCGCGCAGATAGTAAATGAGAGATTCCTCCGAGTGCCTCGGCAGTGCGCGCCCGTGTTATCGCACAGAGGGGCAGAGTCAGGGGCCTTTGTGTGGGCCAAAGCGGAATCTCGGGCTGCCCCAGCGCCTTGCAAAAGCCGCGCACGGGGACGGAGCGAGACTCAATTCCAACGCTGCAACTTTTCCCTGCGGTTGGGGGTTTCACTCAGAGCGTGAGACTGCTGGCCGGATATCCTTGTCTGCGCGCGCAGCCAGTGAGTGAGAGTTTCCTCCAAGCGCCCCGGAAGTGGGCGCCCGCTTGTGTTACCGGACAGAGTGGCAGAGCCAGAGGTCTTTGAATGGCCGGAAAGCCCGCCTGATTATGCTAGCAGCTCTGACCGACTGAGCCTTACCCAGAGCCCTGTGCTGAGTGGAAATAGAGTGGGGAGTTGCCAGCTCTTTGAGCCTCTTACTATCCAGGCAGAGGCAGCAGCAACCCCATAGCTGGATTATCAGGCTACTAATTGAGGAAGGAAAGACTAGGAGAAAGGCTCCAGGAACACGGACTCTCTCACTGTCAGAGCCTATAAATGCTAATAGCCTCGACTGCCAACGAGACTAAAGCACAATACATGACATTGCCATAGAGACTTATCAACTGCAAACCTCCACCTGAGCGTGGCAAAGGGGCAAAACCCGGGGTACAGAGTCACCGACCAGGAAGAGGGAGAGAAAAGAAAAAGCAAGAAGATAACCTCTCAAAATCAAGAATAATCTGCAGACTTTATAACCTATCCCATTTTGTTATATTTGTTCATTTGTTTCTCTTATCTTCATTCTTGATACTTTTTTTTTCCTCCTCCAATTTGGCCGATTAACTCTCTACCGGTCTTATTCTCTCCTCTCCTTGAACTACACTACCCATAAGTGTTACATCTCCCATTATCTTTTCTCTTCTCTTCCTTTCTCTCTATGAGGGTTGCACTCCAAAACCCTTAACTCTCTCTCTCTCTCTCTCCTTTCTTTTTTCTTCTATTAGTGGTTCCCTCTTTTTCTCTCTCTCTCTCTCTTTCTTTTCTCCCTCTATATTAGTTTCTTCCTTTCTCCTTTACATCTCCTCTCATTCAAACCTCAATAACAAACAAATTATCTTATCTGGGACTCAAACTTATGTTTGTGGCATTTTGGGGGGTTTTTACTTCACCTTTTTAACTCACTAGCAGTGCTCCCATCCCTGGCTCTCCATATTATCTACTTCTTGTTCCACTAAATACAATAGTAATTTTTTAATTTGTCCCCCCATTTTTCCGTTTTCCTCTTAATCCTCTCATCATAACTCTTAGACAACCAACACCTAAAAGCAAATCATTTTATTCTTGACCCAAATTTTTTCCTTATTTGCTTTTTGTAGGTCCATACGCTCTTTTTTTTTTTTCTTCTTTTTTCTTTCTTTTTTTTTTTTTTTTTTTTGCCCCTTTATTACTTTTCCCCAATTCAGGCCCTCCATCACAGGCATTGTTTGTTATAATTCACAGTCCACCACAAGATTTTATCAAGAAAGAGGGGAGAGGAGAGGAGAGGAAAAAAGGAGGGGGGGAATAATTTCCTTTTTTTTTTTTAAAAAAAATTTTTATTTTAATTTATTTTTCTTTATTTCATTATTAATTTTTTTTTAAAAAAAACAACTCTTTTTGATTTTTTTTTATTATTTTTTTAAACTTTTTGTTCTTTATTAAATATCATTAATACTATCAACAAAACCACCCTCAGATGCCATTAAGGAAGAGAAAATCGAATATCATGGATACAAAAGAAAGAGAGATAACACAGCTAGATGAGGAAAAATCTATGGAGAAAAAATTTAATATATTGGAAACCTTGGAGCTAAATGACAGAGAATTCAAGATAGAAATCCTAAAAATCCTCTGAGATATACAAGAAAACACAGAAAGGCAATTTAGGGAGCTCAGAAAACAACTCAATGAACACAAAGAATATATGTCCAAGGAAATTGAAACTATAAAAACAAATCAAACAGAGATGAAAAACTCAATTCACGAGCTGAAAAACGAAGTAACAAGCTTAGCTAATAGAACAGGTCAGATAGAAGAGAGGATTAGTGAAATAGAAGACAAGCAACTTGAGGCACAACAGAGAGAGGAAGAAAGAGATCAAAAATTAAAAAAAATGAGATAGCCCTACAAGAATTATCTGACTCCATCAAAAAGAATAACATAAGAATAATAGGTATATCAGAGGGAGAAGAGAGAGAAAATGGAATGGAGAACATACTCAAACAAATAATAGATGAGAACTTTCCAAGCCTGTGGAAAGAAGTAAAGCCTCAAGTTCAAGAAGCAAAGAGAACTCCAAGTTTTCTTAACCCCAACAAACCTACTCCAAGGCATATCATAATGAAATTGACACAAACCAACAGCAAAGAAAAAATTCTCAAGGCAGCCAGGGAAAAGAAGAATACAACATATAAAGGAAGGCCCATTAGATTATCATCAGATTTCTCAGCAGAAACTCTACAAGCTAGAAGAGAGTGGACCCCAATATTTAAAGTCCTGAAAGAGAGGAACTTTCAGCCACGAATACTATACCCATCAAAGCTATCCTTCAAATATGAAGGAGAAATAAAAACATTCACAGATACAGAAAAGATGAGGGAATTTATCATCAGAAAACCCCCACTCCAGGAATTACTAAAGGGGGTTCTCCAATCAGATACAAAGAACAAAAAAAAAACAGAGCCACAAGTAAAAGCTCCAAGAAGAACACAATAAAACCAAATTTAAACTGTGACAACAACAAAAAGAAAGGGGGAGAAGATGGAGATTAACAGTAGCAAAGGACGATGGAGTGCAAAAGTACTCACAAAATAGTTCGCTACAATGAACAGGGTAGGGACCCTTTTCATTATTCAAAGGTAACCACCATTGAAAAAACCACCACAGAAGCACATGAGATAAAAAAGATAGCAACAGTGGAAAGATGTATGGAATACAACCAAAAAAAAAAAAAAGATAGAAAAACAAAAGAGAAGGATCAAACAAGACACAAAACTAACACAAAGCAAGATATAAAACGGCAGAATCTCAAGGATGGTTCAACATACATAAAACGGTTAACATAATACACCATATCAACAAAACAAAGAACAAAAACCACATGATCTTATCAATAGTTGCAGAAAATGCTTTCGATAAAATACAACACAATTTTATGTTTAAGACTCTCAACAAAATGGGTATAGAAGGAAAATATCTCAACATGATAAAGGCCATATATGATAAACCATCAGCTAACATCATATTAAATGGCACTAAACTGAAGGCTTTCCCCCTTAAATCAGGAACAAGACAGGGTTGTCCACTCTCTCCACTCTTATTTAATGTGGTACTAGAGGTTCTAGCCAGAGCAATCAGACAAGACAAAGAAATAAAAGGCATCCATATTGGAAAAGAAGAAATAAGGTATCACTTTTTGCAGATGATATGATCCTATACTTCGAAAACCCCAAAGAATCTACAAAAAGACTACTAGAAACAATAAGCCAATACAGTAAGGTCACAGGATACAAAATTAACATACAGAAGTCAATAGCCTTTCTATATGCCAACAATGAAACAACTGAGAATGAACTCAAAAGAATAATCCCCTTCACAATTGCAACAAAAAAAATAAAATACTTAGGAATAAACATAACAAAGAATGTAAAGGACTTATATAATGAAAACTATAAACCATTGTTAAGAGAAATTGAGAAAGATATAATGAGATGGAAGAATATTCCTTGTTCTTGGTTAGGAATAATAAATATAATCAAGATGGCTATATTACCCAAAGCAATATACAAATTTAATGCAATTCCCATCAAAATCCCAATGACATTTTTTAAGGAAATAGAGCAAAAAATCATCAGATTTATATGGAACTATAAAAAACCCCGAATAGCCAAAGCAATCCTAAAGAAAAAGAATGAAGCTGGGGGCATTACAATACCTGACTTCAAACTCTATTATAGGGCCACGACAATCAAAACAGCATGGTATTGGCAGAAAAATAGACACTCAGACCAATGGAACAGAATAGAAAGTCCAGAAATAAAACCACATATATATAGTCAAATAATTTTTGATAAAGGGGCCAAGAACATACAATGGAGAAAAGAAAGCCTCTTCAATAAATGGTGCTGGGAAAACTGGAAAGCCACATGCAAAAGAATGAAACTGTACTACAGTTTGTCCCCCTGTACAAAAATTAACTCAAAATGGATCAAAGATCTAAACATAAGACCTGAAACAATAAAGTACATAGAAGAAGACATAGGTACTAAACTCATGGACCTGGGTTTTAAAGAGCATTTTATGAATTTGAATCCACAGGCAAGAGAAGTGAAGGCAAAAATTATTGAATGGGACTACATCAGACTAAGAAGTTTTTGCTCAGCAAGAGAAACTGATAACAAAATAAACAGAAAGCCAACTAAATGGGAAATGATATTTTCAAACAACAGCTCAGATAAGGGCCTAATATCCAAAATATACAAAGAACTCATAAAACTCAACAACAAACAAACAAACAATCCAATAAAAAAATGGGAAGAGGACATGAACAGACACTTCTCCCAGGAGGAAGTACAAATGGCCAACAGATATATAAAAAGATGCTCATCTTCTTTAGTTACTAGAGAAATGCAAATCAAAACTACAATGAGATACCACCTCACACCTGTTAGATTAGCTATTATAACAAGACAGGTAATAGCAAATGTTGGAGAGGCTGTGGAGAAAAAGGAACCCTCATCCACTGTTGGTGGGAATGTAAAGTAGTACAACCATTATGGAAGAAAGTATGGTGGTTCCTCAAAAAACTGAAAATAGAATTACCTTATGACCCAGCAATCCCTCTACTGGGTATTTACCCCAAAAACTCAGAAACATTGATACGTAAAGACACATGCAGCCCCATGTTCATTGCAGCATTGTTCACAGTGGCCAGGACATGGAAACAACCAAAAACCCCGTCAATAGATGACTGGATAAAGAAGATGTGTCACATATACACTATGGAATACTACTCAGCCATAAGAAATGATGACATCGGATCATTTACAGCAAAATGGTGGGATCTTGATAGCATTATACGAAGTGAAATAAGTAAATCAGAAAAAAACAGGAACTGCATTATTCCATACGTAGGTGGGACATAAAAGTGAATCTAAGAGACATTGATAAGAGTGTGGTGGTTATGGGGGGAGGGGGGAAAGGGAGAGGGAAATGGGGAGGGGGTGGGGCACAAAGAAATCTAGATAGAAGGTGACAGAAGACAATGTGACTTTGGGTGATGGGTATGTAACATAATTGAAAGACAATATAACCTGGACTTGTTGATCTTTGAATATATGTAACCTGATTTATTGATGTCGCCCCATTAAAAAAATAAAATTATAATTAAAAAAAAAAAGAAAAAAAAAAAAAAGAAAGTATCTACCAAGAGATACATTCAAAAAACCTCCATGCAGACCACTCAACTTCTTTAATGCATTCTTCTTTCAAACAGGTTACAGAACAAAGGATTCCTTTATAACTTTTATTTGTTGTTGGCAGGCTGTGCTGATCTTGAGTATTTCTCAGTTCTTCATCAGCAGTGTGTTTTCAAACAACTTTGAATCATATATTGAATCTTAATACAGTACTTTTCTTCTCCAGGGAGGGCTTCATATTGACATTTTGGAAACCAATACTTACTATAGATTGTACCCTCTCTGTTCAGCCCTAAATATGCACGTTCTATATTTGGATACCATCATGATATTAATAGGGCTTTCAGCAATTAGTGGAGATCCAAACTGATAGATATGTGAATTCCAAACTGCCCTCTTGATGTTCCACTTATCTGTCAGACCTCACCCTTACTGGACTATTGCCCCTGAGACAGAGGAATTCCAAGAAGCTAACAAGTCGCCCCAAGGAGGGGCTCCAGACATACCAGGACTTTTTGATTCAACACCCACATGCTTGAAATTTTCTTGACCCCATATAATTTGTCCCCCTAGCTTTTACTGGTGCACTTCTCCCAGAGGAGTACCCCAGGAGGTCTTTCTCCTCTAATAAAGCCTGCACACCTGGTGATTGAGTGCCATCTCATTCTTACATCTTTTGCCAAATCCCAGAACAGGGTACTAACTGCCTGGAAAATCCCTCTTTGCTGTCCAAACTTCCAACCAGGGAAGCAATGGGCAGTGCCAGTTTGTCCCAAGCTTACTCCCTGATTCTGTTTGGATGTGTAATTGTAGGTCGATTGGCTGGCAGTCTAACCCTGTCCTGAACCCCTGCTGGTCCAGAAAGTTAAGGAGTTTCTCTCTTCCCCTTCTCCGGTTGGCCTCTAAATTTCTCTCTAAAAACACCTCTTCCTGGTTGGATGGTTTTCTCTGACATGCCTCACGTTTTGAGGCGTTTGACTTTCATTCTCAGTGGACTGCACAAAAGACTAGGTGCCTAGCCAAACCTCTCCACTCTCTCGGACTTCTTGTCCTTGGAGCTCCCTGACAGGTGGTGACGACTTCTATCAGGGACACCTCCCCCACATGGAGATTCTCTCCTCTTGGGACAGTGACAAAAGATGAGGATGTCCCCTCTTGATCACCTGTCTCCACGGCTCTTCAGAGTCTAAGCCTTCTGACCAAACCCCTCTAGGATATCTCATAAAAAACCTCACCAAACTCGGTCTCTCAGACCTCAAAACGAAGAAATTAATCTTCTGTAACACAGCATGGCCTCAGTACAGACTAGACAATGAATCCCACTGGCCTGAAAATGGGACATTCAATTACCATATCTTCAGAGATCTTGATAATTTCTACCACCGGACAGGGAGGACATAAGAGATTCCTTACGTATAGGCTTTTCTTCTTCCTTCTCTCCTGTCCTTAATTTCTGTGCCTCTGTTCTACACGCAGGCAATTTTGGCCAAAGAAACCTCACCTAAAACCTCTGCTCCTAATCTTTCCTTCTCTGCATACTCCCAACTCTCTCCCCCTCCTGCCTGACCTCCGGGGGCACTCCTTTCTTGGGACCCCTTTTGGTCCCTCTGCAAATCTTTTCCACTCGAATCTCTTCCCTCCAAGTGCCCCCTCCCATCTCCACTGTGTTCTTAATCTCCTCCCCCCCTCCTTAGAAGTTGTGGCTCCAGCTGCGGTGCCTGTCTCTTCTCTGACCCCTCCTCCTTCTTTACAAACTGTGACTGTGCCTCTTTCCTCCTCACCCCTCCCCTCTCCTCAAAGCTCTAAATCTTTTTTGACTCCTCTGACCATGTGGTGCCACACCAGTACTTTACCCTCCTCCTCCTCCTCCTGCAGATTCTGACACTCCTTTTCCATCCAGCTGCTCACACTGTCCCTCCATCTGCTTTCTCTCTTCCTCCCCTCTATGCTGGCAACTCCCTGCCATCTTGAAAAACTTAAAAAAACAGAATTGTGTATTAAGCTATGTGAGTAAGTAATCCATTTTGTCTCTTTATTTGTCAGAAAATATCTCTAGTATAATTTGAATTGAAACAAGTAAAGCACACTCATTTAAATTCCTTAATTTGTAATGTGTATCTGAAGTCTTTGTTTAATGTGTAACTGTGTCTGTTTCTAAGGCCTTAAACCAGTAATTACCCACTTCATAAACTGAGGCTTACTCATCCCCACGAACTCTCCCTGCAATACCCCCATCCTTTCTGTTCAAAAACCTTCAGGGGCTTATTGCCTCATACAAGACTTATGCCTAATCAATGAGGCAATAGTTCCCCTCCATCCAGTAGTCCCTAATCTCTACAAGTAACTGTCACACATTTTCTCAAACACCACTCACTTCAAGATTTTAGACCTCAAGAATGCCTTCTTTACCATTCCTCCACCCTGACTCTTACTTTCTGTTTGCATTCACCTGGAATGACCTGGACACTAATACAGCCCAGCAACTTACATAGACTATTTTACCCCAGGGTATCAAAAACAGCCCACACCTGTTTCGGCAGGCTCTAGCTCAGGATTTAGCAGCATACAATCTCAAAACTAGTACTCTCTTACAATATGTAAATAACCTACCCCTCTGCGGCCCCTCACTGCCTGCCTCAAGGAGACACACCATCACCCTTTTTAACTTCCTCACTGTGAAGGGATATCACATCTTCTCTGCTAAGGCTCAACTTCATTCTCAGTTTGTGGTCTATGTAGGCATCACCTTAACCCCCACCACCTGAAGTCTGGCCCTAAACTGAACTCAGACCCTCCACAATCTCCAACCACCTACCACTGCAGATCAAATCTTTTCTTTACTCAGTCTAATAGAATTATTTAAACACTGAATTCCCAATTTTGCTCTCTTAGTCAAGCCGCTCAGTGAGATTTTGTGAGCATGGCTTTTAAGGTCTATAATGACCAAGGAAGTAACAGAAAAGGCAAATAAGGCCCAAAAGAAGTCAAGAAATACAAGCTTTTGGCATACACTCTTAAAGGCTCCAGCACCCTAAAAGGCTTCATAGGATTCTATCAGGGCCCTACTAAGAGTGGAAAAAAAGTCACTGAACTGAAGGCTGCCAGGCTTCCCAGCCCCATCAAGGGACACACCTGTGCTGTGGAAAGAGGGACACAAGATGGTAAGCTGCCCCCTTGCTCCATGGAGGGAGGGTTCAGTGTCTTCTAGCCCTGCTCCAGCTACCTGTGACCTGACCTGGCCCAGCTTACTGGAAATTGCCACTGAAGGCCCAAGGACATCATTCACAAACCTAAGATATTTCTTCCAAGTAGCAGATAAACTGATCTCATTTCTTGTAAACACACAGGCCATCTAGTATACCTTGCCTGAATATTTGTTTTATTTATCTTTCAAAGATCTCTACTGTGGGTATTGACAGATTGATTTTGTTGCTTTATTTAATGCATAGTATCTCCTTTATTCCTCTTGTCTCAATGCTCCATGCCAATTGTAGGCTGGGACCTGCTGCTAATTCCAGCTAGAAGCAGTGGTCACTAGGACTTAACCTCTAACTGCAAAGTGTAGAAATGTAACCACTCTTTCCCTAAGTACTTGCAGGATTTACAGGATACTCAGCAAACTGTTCAAAGACTGTCCAAGAGGGGCTTCCAGCATTATGTCACCCAAAAACTAATTTTCACATGGACAGGTCCACACACTGTGATCCTGACAACTCTCAATGCTGCTAAAATAGAAAACCAGCATTCCTTACTCCAACCACAAACCTTTAGCTTGTTGGTCTATATATGGCGAATATATGAAAAACTAAGAACTCTTTTAATAAAACTTTGGAAAAAGGGAAACTAGGGTAAAAAGAAAGTCAACTTATTTATCACTAAAGGTTAAAAAATTTTAAATCAAAAGTTCTGACTAGAAAACAATTATATGGTTTGATAATAGTATGTATAAGGTATGGAAATACTTTTGAAAAAAAAAGTAAAAGCAAGTTGTTATCCAGTTATTTCTGGATAAAAAAGTACATGAAAGCTAAAGGTTTATGTAAGTTGTAGAAGGTTTGTGCAGATTGTAGGAGGTTTGTACCAAGAAAAAATAATTTGAACAATCAGAAAATGGGTTTTCAAAGAATGTTTAATTAGTCACCCTAACTAACAATCCTTTACTCTCCCCACTTATTGGGATGACTCTTTCCTCCACCTTGACCATCTGGAGCTCAGAAACAGAGAAACAAAATTGACCCCTTTTCTTTCTATTCTCTATTCACCTCTCAGCCTGCCTCACCCAATCAGGGGCTTTTTACTCATGTGGGACCAACAGCTATATGTGTCTCCCTACTAATTGGTCAGGAACCTGTACCCTAATATATCTCACCCCAAATATCAACCTAATCCCACCCCATGAACCTCTTCCAGTTCCTAGTACACTACCCGTCAATCTAAGAACCAAATGAGCTGTACAAGTAATCCCTCTTCTTATTGTTTTAGAAATCTCTAAAAAAAGTAGGTCTAGGGGTAGGGGGACTGGCTACTTCCCTGTCTTATTTCTACTCTCTCTCTCTCTCTGAAGCCCAGCGAATTTGTAAACATGGAATCAATGGTTCCACATAAACTGGGTGTCTTGACTATTGCCTTTCATTAGTCCACTCATTCTCCTATTTATTTTTCTAACTTTTAGACCCTGCCTCTTACATTTATTCACCAGTTTCTTAAAGAAGCTCATGCAGACCTTTGCCAATCAGAAAATTGGAAAAATCTACCTAACCCTACACACCAACCCTGAAACCTGCCCTCGCGTAATAAAAAACCTGAAACACTATTATCAGCAAACCTCCTAAATCCTATCTTTCAACTCCTACAGGTCCCCTAACCCTAAAGCTCTCCCATATCCCTGAAGAACTAGGAGAATAAATAGCATTCACCTCTTAACACTTCTCAGTTTTTTTACCCTTCACATAGTAAGGGACAAGATCGCTGGGTCTTCTTGGCTGAAGAAGAGCCTACAAACAGACATAAAACATTTCTTTTAGCTCAAGCTAACTGCTCTCTTCAGGGATGCCAGGAAAGAATATCTCTAACTTTACCATGGAAGAATTTTCACCCTCTGCTATACAACCCTCCTTATCTCTGCATTTTTAATCTCCAAATACTTGCCCCTTCTTTATCAAGTTCCTACAGGCCCAGATGAGAGAAATCGCTATGATTACCTACAATCAAATGCTCTTAACACTCCTATTCTCCAATACCCCAAGGAGAACTTCACAAGGAAAATATCAGATAGGTAGGGATGACAGCGGGTAGAAGCCACCCCTCAGCCTGAGAAGTTCCCTCCTGAATGTTCTCCAAACCCCCTTCCTTTTAAACCACACATATTCAGCTCTTCCAAAACTCACATCAACAAGTTCCCTGTCTTTAAAAATCTCCACATGTCCTCCCATTCAAGAGGAACCAAACCAGCACATCTCATGAGGCTCATCCAAAAGACCATGTATCACCATGTCACCCTGTTCAATCAGCACTCACAGCAAGCAATTCACAATTATTACTTCACAAGATTTTTTCATACATACTTCCTCACTCAGGTTTTCGGAGAAATAGCCTGGTTAAGACCTTATGGCATGAAAATTGATGACCTCCTTAACTGGATGAGGGACTTGGCTTGGCAAGGTTTCCTTCTTGAGTTCTCTCCAGAAGAATCAATAATTTTCCAATTTTTCTCCTCGTCACCCCTCACCATATATTATAAAATTAATAACTGCCTTTTTTTTTAATGTAACCACAGAGTTGAGAAATGATAGATACGTGAATTCCAAACTGCCCTCTTGATGTTCCACTTATCTGTCAGACCTCACCCTTACTGGACTATTGCCCCTGAGACAGAGGAATTCCAAGAAGCTGACAAGCCGCCGTAAGGAGGGGCTCTGGACATACCAGGTCTTTTTGATTCAACACCCACATGCTCAAAATTTTCTTGACCCCATATAATTTGTCCCTCTAGCTTGTACTGGTGGTGTACTTCTCCCTGAGGAGTGCCCTGGCAGGTCTTTCTTCTCTAATAAAGCCTGCACACCTAGCGATCGAGTGCCATCTCATTCTTACACAAACAACAAAATTGGTAGAAAAAAAATAAAGAACACATGGGCTTTAAGTAAAACAAACTGAACCATTATTTTTTTATTGACTGCTGATCATGCTTAAAAACCAATAAATATTATGCACATCTTCCCTTTGAAAACTGATGTCCTGTGCAGGCTTCAGAATTTGGTGATGAGTTATCAAATGAGAGTTATATGAGGCAAAGCAAAATGATTCTCTGAATATTTTTTGTCTGGTAGTTGCCTTGGGGTTGGGTTGTGAAACCCTCCTTTGCCCTGAACATCCTGCTGGCCATTACCAACCCCCTCCTGCAAATATAAAAACCCCAAAGTCCTAACCCGGGCGCGCCTTCACTGACCTGCGTCCTAGGGTCAGTGAACTCACCCGGAGCTCCCAATAAAGCCTGATTCTGTTTATTCGGCTGATTGGTCTTTTGCTCATTCGCACATTGGTGGCATATAGGGGTCTTCCATCTTTCATTTTTAACTGATGAAGTCCAGTCATGATGAGTACTCATCAGTCTTTCATTTAAAATAAAATTATGACCCGATTAGGAGAGCAAAACCATTTTGTCTATGTACCATGTTTTATTTTATAACAAAATAATAATTTATATTTTGTTAGGAATTCCTAACAATTGTCAATTATTTTATTAAAATTTATTTTAAATGTTTACTTGGGGAAATTCCTTTTTCCCTGTTTTTTTAATAATTTCCTTATTTTTCTTAGTATTCACTTGGGAATAAACTAAACATTCAAATATTATGCCTTCTGTAATAGATTCTAAGTTTGGCTTTTCTAATTATCCCTTCCCTGTTGGCCAAATCCTTTTTCTAATTGGTTTTGAATAAACCTTTAGCAATAAGGTTTCCAAGACCCCACTGGTTCTGGGTGGCATCTATTCATTTGAATTACTATGTTCTGATTTTGAAGCAGACTGGAAAAATATACAATTAACAATAAAATTCAAATAGGTAATGTTAACAAATACTATAACAAACGTCTTAATACAATAAAGTAACTAGAGCCTACTAGATTATTAAACAAAAGTAAAATTCTGCCTTTGCCGGTTGGCTCAGTGGTAGAGCGTCAGCCTGGTGTACAGAAGTCCTGGGTTTGATTCCCAGCCAGGGCACACAGGAGAAGTGCCTATATGCTTCTCCACCCTTCCCCTCTCTTTCCTCTCTGTTTCTCTCTTCTCCTCCCACAGCCAAGGCTCCATTGGAGCAAAGTTGGCCCAGGTGCTGAGGATGGCTCCAGGGCCTCTGCCTCAGGCACTAGAATGGCCCTGGTTGCAACAGAGCAATGCCCCAGATGGGCAGAGCATTGCCCCCTGGTGGGCATGCCAGGTGGATCCCAGTAGGGTGCATGCGGGAGTCTTTCTGACTGCCTCCTCGTTTCCAACTTCAGAAAAAATACCAAAAAAAGTAAAATTCTAACCAATGTAACAGGATTTAAAGTAAAAGTCTTAGAACCACAAGTTCTTAACATGTTAACATAATTTCACTGTCTATGTTGACATTCTCATTGCTTTATATTATTTGCCAATGTAACTTAATTTCAGTTTTCTGAGAAATGTCCTAAAAAATAGGAGTTACATATATTCAAGAAAAGTCCACAAGGCATTGGAGTTGTGGTCACATTCTACACTTTGCAGCTAGTGTTTAAGTCCTAGTGACCACTGCTTCTAGCTGGAGTTAGGAGCAGGTCCCAGCCTACAACAGGAATGGGGCATTGAGACTAGAGGAATAAAGGAGACACTATTGTAAGAATGAGATGGCACTTGCTGACCAGGCGGCAGTGCAGTGGATAGAGCATCAGACTGGGATGCGGAAGGACCCAGGTTTGAGACCCCGAGGTCGCCGGCTTGAGTGCGGGCTCATCTGGTTTGAGCAAAGCTCATCAGCTTGGACGCAGTGTCACTGGCTCGAGCAAGTGGTCACTCGGTCTACTGTAGCCCCACGGTCAAGGCACATATGAGAAAGCAATCAATGAACAACTAAGGTGTCGCCACAAAAAACTGATGATTGACGCTTCTCATCTCTCTCCCTTCCTGTCTGTCTGTCCCTCTCTCTGACTCTCTCTGTCTCTGTAAAAAACAAACAAACAAAAAAGAATGAGATGGCACTTGATCACCAGGTGTGCAGGCTTCACTAAAGGAGAAAGACCTGCCGGAGCACTCCTCCAGGAGAAGTGCACCAGTACAAGCTAGGGGGACAAATTATATGGGGTCAAGAAGATTTTTGAGCATGTGGGTGTTGAATCAAAAGTTCTGGTATGTCCAGAGCCCCTCCTTGGGGCAGCTTGTCAGCTTCTTGGAATTTCTGTCTTGGGGTAATAGTCCAGTAAGGGTGAGGTCTGACAGATAAGTGGAACATCAAGAGGGCAGTTTGGAATACACATTTCTATCACTACAGGCTATCAGTGTTTCAAATTAGCAAAACAGTAGATCTGTCTTACCTACGCAGTGGAGTTACAAATTAGTAAATCACAAGTTTACTTTACCTACAGCTAGTCCCATACCATTACCAGTTCTAAAACAAAAAGCAAAAGCAAGTATTCAAAGGAAAGCAAGAACATAAAGCAAAAAGAGTTGCTTTGCTTACCTCTTTGATTTCTCTGCTGAATTATCCAAATTGTCAAATTTGGGAACTGGAAGGCATCTACCATAGAACTGTCCAGAACCCACAGGAAGACCAGGAGCCCTGTAAAGTCCCAGGTGGCGTGCCTCTCCATGAGATTCAAGTGGGGCCAGGCAGCTTCTCAGAGAGACCAGCCAATTGGGGGTGTCTCTATCCAGTGACACAAAATACTGGATTCCAGATGAGCCCCCATATATTATAAAGTATCGCACTTCAGATTCTGAAAGGCACTGTACCTCATTTCATCGAGTTCATGTAGAGACACCCAGTCCAGATGAATTTTGAAGAGTTTTATTAGAGGAGGAGATTTATTAAATATGCCGGCCACATATGGCTGACACAGGGCATCAGGCCCAAATCGTGCAGTCCCAAAAATAGTACAGGGACTGCTTATATACCCTTGATCACACATGGGCAGGGGAGAGCATGACATCATGGCATAGAATGACAACATTTGTTTAGGGGATTCACAGAAACATTAAGACTTTCAAGGTGCCTGACCAGGTGGTGGCACAGTGGATACAGTGTTGCACTGGGATGCGGAGGACCCAGGTTTGAGACCCCAAGGTTGCCAGTTTGAGCATGGGCTCATCTGGTTTGAGCAAAGCTAACCAGCTTGGACCCAAGGTCACTGGCTCAAGCAAGGGGTTTCTTCTTCTGCTGTAGCCCCACGGTCAAGGCACACATGAGAAAGGAATCAATGAACAACTAAGGAGTCCCAATGAAAAACTGATGATTGATTCTTCTCATCTCAATCTGTTCCTGTCTGTCTGTTCCTATCTATCCCTCTCTCTGACTCTCTCTCTGTCTCTGTTAAGAAAAAGACTTTCAAGGTAATATAATCAAAGATGTTTACAAATCTTTCAGGGTTTAACTTCCTTCACTAGCCTAGAGGTATTTTACCCTCAAGATTCCAGGAAGGGGGAAGATCTACAATCAATGCAAGGTGGTATGTAAATTCTGCCTCCTACTGAAAGAGCAAATTGGCCTGGGTGCTGAAGTTGTCTCTAGTTGCAATGGAGCAACACCCCAGATGAGCAGAGCATCACCCCCTAGTGGCCTTGTCGGGTGGATCCCAGTCAGTCACATGTGGGAGTCTGTCTGTCTACCTCCCCATTTCTCACTTCAGAAACATACAAACAAAAACAACATAAAACAAACAAAAAATGGAATATGTGTTCTAGGGAAAAGCCTCAATGTTCCATTTAGTCTTATCTGATAGAGGGCTCCAGTATTTATAGGCTTGATGGCACATTAGAGGAATCCATTGTAAAGCCAGAGGCCAGGGCCGGAGCCACCATCAAAGCAGCCCAGCCCACGCCCTTGCAGGTTCGCATTGGATTCGGACAGTCGGTAAGGAAACAATGGAGCCACAAACTGGTGGGCCATAGTCTTTAATCCTAGCTTGCTGTTGGGCGGATAAAATGTATTATGCTCACTTTGTTAAAGATAACACGAGGAGGCAGTCGCCCAGGTGATATTAATGTGTGTTGGAGATCGTTGTAACCTGGGGCTTGGTTTTGGGATTAAGCCTTTCCCACCCTTTTTGCTGTAGGGCGGTACAATCCTATCATGCCTCAGAGAAGTGACTTTGTATTAGAGACTTCCCTATTATGTATATTGGATTAAGGGTTTGGATTTCTACACTATAAAAGGGAGGCAGAATGGGACTCGGCCCTTGGTTCCTGAGGTTAGCATGAGAGAGCGGAGAGAGTAGAGCCAGCAGCTAAAGGAGGCCACGTGGAGTAGGCCAGGAAAAGCAGCCAAGATGGCGGAGTGCTGAGTGAGATGCCAGTCTGTGTAGAGTTTGTATCTGAGATAAGGAAGGAGATGGGGAACTGAGGAGAATAAGGTTGGTGAGCTAGAAACCTTTGATTCTAGGAAACTCGGATAAGTCAGTGGCTTTGTGAGCACTGAATGTGACTGGGTTTTGGAGCCCAGTGTGTATTTTTACTTGCCCGCCGGGTGCAAGGTAGGATTAAAGGTTATGGCCCATCAGTTTTTGGCTCCATGGTTTCTTTACCGACTGTCCGAATCCAATGCGAACCTGCATAGGCCAGAAGGCTGCTGTGATAGTGGCCCTGGCTGTTCCTCCTGGCTTTACACTTGCACCCGGCGGACAAGTAAAAATACACACTGGGCTCCGAAACCCACTCACATTCAGTGCTCACAAAGCCACTGACTTATCCGAGTTTCCTAGAATCAAAGGTTTCTAGCTCACCAGCCTTATTCTCCTCAGTTCCCCATCTCCTTCCTTCTCCAGCGTCAAACTGCACAAACTGGCCTCTCACTCAACACTCCACCATCTTGGCTGCTTCTCCTGGCCTACTCCACATGGCCTCCTTCTGCTGCTGGCTCTACTCTCTCCTCTAATGATAATCTCAGGAACCAAGCGGGCAAGCTCCCGTTCTACCCCTATTTTATAGTGTAGATTCAAAACCCTTAATCCAGTATACAAAATAGGGAAGTCTCTAATACAAAGTCACTTTCTGAGGCATGATTGGATTGTACCACCCCACATCAAAAAGGGTAGGAAAGGCTTAATCCCAAAACCAAGCCCCAGGCTACAACGATCCTGCCTGCCCCCAACACACATTAATATCACCTGGGCAACAGCCTCCACGTGGGCAACGTTATCTTTTACAAAGTGAGCATAATACATTTTATCTGCCCAACATCCATTATGTCCTGAGAAGTCCATTGTCCCCTCTGCCCTCTGGCTCAGGTTTGGGAGGAGTTTCCTTAAGGCACTGCCGGCCAGGTGGGAGGGGAAGGAAGAGGGAAAGGTTACATTGTAGGAGAGGCACCATGGGAGTAAAAAATGGATGGAAAACACTGAGGTTCAGAATTCAGAGTGTTTATGGTCAAGAGAGGTTGTCCTTCTCAGATAAAGAATAGAAACATGGTCCTAACAGAGATCTGGGCCTTGGGTTTGTCATTTTGTTCTGCCTTCCTGCTGAGAGAAACACAATGGCCACGTTGTGGACTCATCACTCTACTTTTCATTCATTTTCCAAGTTTATCCATTCATTTGAGACAGAGAGAGAGAAGCATTCATTCATTGCTCCACTTAGTTGTTTTATTTAGTTATGTGCTCATTGGTTGCTCCTTTTAAGTGCCGACAATGGGGCTCACACATTTTCCTTTGGCAATGGGAAAATGGTATCTGTACTTAGCTACATGGCCAGTGCCACATAGCGTTTTTTTTATACTGTAGTATTTTAATTATCATTCAATTGAAGTTATTTTATATTTCCAATTGTGGTGCATTTGGAGGGTTATTTAGAAAATGTCATTTATACTTTAAACCAGGTGTCGAGAAACTTTTTGGCTGACAAAGCCATGAACGCCACATATTTTAAAATGTAATTCTGTGAGAGCCATACAACAACCCATGTACATTATACATTATCCAATAAAAATTTGGTGTTGTCCTGGAGGACAGCTGTGATTGGCTCCAGCCACCTGCAACCATGAACATGAGCGGTAGGAAATGAATGGATTGTAATACATGAGAATGTTTTATATTTTTAATGTTATTACTTTTTTAATTAGATTTGTCTGTGAGCCAGATGCAGCCATCAAAAGAGCCACATCTGGCTCATGAGCCATAGGTTCCCAACCCGTGCCTTAAACCATAAGGAGCTCGTAGGTCCCTCTTATTAATATTTATTAGGTTTATGGCCATGACAGCAAGACACACACTTTGTATTCTTTCAAACCATGAAGCTTGTTGAAGGTTGCTTTGGGTTGCTTTGTGGTCTCTGTAAATATGTTTGAAGTGTGCCTCTCTGTCACCTTGTGCAAATGCCAGTTTCAGAAGAGAACTTAAGTACAATCACCTTAGTGTTAGACATCAAGACTGCAAGGAGCAGCTTGTTGACCCCTTTACCTTACTTCTTTTGTCCAATAGGTTTTGGGGTTTTCCAACGAAAAGTAATCTGTAAGATGTGTCACTTGTTCTCAAATTAGCTGCATGTTATCCATGTCACCTTTGTGAATATAAGATTCTGGTCTGACTTGTGGTGGTGCAGTGGATAGAGCATTAATTTGGAGTGCTGAGGTTGCCAGTTTAAAACTCGAGGCTTGCTGGATCAAAGCACATGTTAGAGGCAACTCCTCAGAGGTGATGCTTTCTGCTCCTTCCCCCTTTCTATCTCTTCTGTCTTTTCCCTAAAATCAATCAATCAATTTTTTTTTCAAAAAATCTTAGATTCTGTTATTCAGTTTTTTGAAGTGTTCTATACATCCACTGTAACCTCATTGTCTTGTATTCTTGGGAATATCAGTTCCCCTTGAGCCTTTATTATACATTGAATATCCCTTGTTCATCTTATTATTTCACTTATTAGTCCAGCTGCTAGAATTTTCAAAGTATAAGGACATATTTTTATTTCATTTCCCACAGTGTCGAAGAGTCAGGCATGTGACATGAATGGCTGGGGAATTAAATCCTGGAGAGTCCTGCAGCTGAGATCATGGACATGTATCAGCTAAGGGTAAGCTTTATTTCTGTTCCCTCTGTCAGTTACTTGGTTTATTTTTATAGGGTTTGGTAGAATGTGGTAGGGCTGCTAGTGATGTTTCTCTATTCTACATTTACATTGGTAGTGAAATATATTTTGAAGCTCGCTGCTTGGACTTAGGGAGTCATGAGATGTCCTTTATGGAGTCCTGGCTGTGTTTGCATTGTATCAGGTTCAGCTCCTGCATCTGTCATTTAGCAAGTGAGGTCTGTTGTTTGGCTCCATGTCTGAAGTTCAGTTATGGGGTCTTGTTTACAGACCAGGAGCCTGTCTCCAGGGTTTGTTGTTGAATCTGTATTCTGCTGTGCACCTTGGGTCCCATTGCATTTTACCTCATATCTGAGTTCCAGTGTGGGGCCCATGAGCAGCTCCAGTTCTAGGACATGATGTATGGACTCTGGTGTCCAAGGTGCCATGTCAGTCTCTGGCATGGGTGTGTCCTAGTCTCGGTTGGGTCTGTAGACCAGTGTTAGGTGTTTGGTGCCAAGTCCCCTTTTTGGTTTGGGGATTGGTCCAGTGCTCAGTTTAAGTCGTCTAGGGTCCACAGAGCCCTGATTCTGTCTAAAGACTCTGGTGTCTGTTCAGTAATGATTGTTGTGTTCATGTTGGCAGGAAGGTAGATATGGATGGGAAAGAGAGCAAAGCAAATGGGAGATTCTATTCTATAAAACTCAGAATACCTGCTCCAGGAAAAAGTCTCAAGGTTCCATTTAGTCAAATCTGATAGAAGGCTCCAATATTCATAGGCTTGATGACACAGCAGAAAAATCCATTGTGTTCTGAGAGGTCCATCATCCCCTCAGCCCTCTGGTTCAGGTTTGGGAGGAGTTTCTCTAAGGCACTGCCAGTCATGTGTTTTAGGGAAGTGAGAGGGAAATAATTCCATTTGTAGGAGAGGCACCATGGGAAGCAATAATGGGCAGGAAACACTGTGAGGTGCAGAATTAGATTGTTGATGGTAAAAAAGGTAATCTTTTCTAGGTGAAAAATAGGAACATGGTCGAAGATATCTAGATTTTTTACTTTGTTTTTCTTTTCTTATTTTCTGTCTTTCTGTTGAGGGAAATGCACTAGGCATGTTGCAGGTCTTTCTCAGCTTTTTCCATTTGATTTTTACATTTTTTTATATTGATTTGAGAGAGAGAGGGAAGCATAAAATCATTTTTTTTTCAATTAGTTTTTCCATTTGGTTGTGTACTCCTTGGTCACTCCTCTTAGGTGCTGAGACCTGTGACAAAATCCACAACCTTGGCAACAGGGAGGGCATTCCATGCACTGAGCCATCTGGTCAGGGAACCATAGGTTTTTAAAAATTATTATTATCTTTCAGTTGATGAAATTATTTTAGAGTTCTAATTGCAATTTATGTTACAGGTTATTTAAAATTATATTTTATAAGTGTAAGTATAAGGACTTCCTGGCTTATTTGTTACTAATGATTTCTTCTTTCTTTTTTTTTTTTCCAGAGACAGAGAGTGAATCAGAGAGAGGGATAGACAGGGACAAACAAACAGAAACGGAGAGAGATGAGAAGCATCAATTATTTGTTTTTCATTGCACGTTGCAACACCTTAGTTGTTCATTGATTGCTTTCTCATATGTGCCTTGACCGTGGGCCTTCAGCAGACCGAGTAGCCCCTTGTTGGAGCCAGCGACCTTGGGATCAAGCTGGTTAGCTTTGCTCAAGCCAGATGAGCCTGTGCTCAAGCTGGCAACCTCGGGGTCTTGAACCTGGGTCCTCTGCATCCCAGTCCGACACTCTCTCCACTGTGCCACTGCCTGGTCAGGCGTTACTAATGATTTCAAGGTTAACTGTCATAAGAGGAAGAAACATGGGTTATGTAATTTTAAACTTTAGAAGTTTGTTGTCACTTCCTTTATAGTGCAGTATGGTCCCTTTTCAATGTGTCTCTGCTGTTAGGTCATGTGCATCTTGAGAACAACACATCAGTGGTGGTAAGGAGGAACAGGGGTGGGTACAGTGCATTATATGTCAGTTATTGGATGGCAGAAATCAAAGGAGGACAAAAAAGCTCAGACAGCTTGATGAAGGAAGTAGCATTTATTTAGCTGGCAGAGCAGTGTGACTGCAAAAGAGGCAACCAAACATGTACTCCCCGAAGTTAGATTTCTTACATCTTATATACATTTTACAGAATAGAGGTTTTAATGCAAGGGGCTCATGATCCCTTTGTCTAGAGGTATACGTCACTCCCATGACTCCAGGATGGGAGGGTGAGTTTAGGTAGATTCAGAGGATGTGTTGGAATTTTTTCAATTAAGGTATGTAAACACTGTTTCTTAAAAGCTTTTGAGAAATGAAAAGGGGAAGTGGTTTTCAGATAAGTTTTATCTTCTTTGCTTTGTGTAGCAAGTGGCCCCAGGCACTGTTTCAGAGAACTATAGGAAATAGTTAATTTATAACTGCCTGACTCAGTTACCCCTGTAGGCTCCCTTCTCTTTCATTCTTCTTGTTTCTTCCTTCTCAGGGAAGAAGGAGCATGTCCCTCCCTCCTTAGTTCTATTTTCTATCTCTGTATTTTCTTTCTTTGTGGTACTATATTGGTTCTGAAAGATTATTTTCTATCCCTAAATGAGAGTTGGATGAAACCTATGGTTATGCCCTCACCAGGTAGCTCAGTTAGTTAGAGCATCATTCTGATACACCAAGGTTGTAGTCTTGATCCTCAGTCAGGAGACATCCATGAATTAAACAGTGAATGCATAAGAACATTGGTGCTGTCATATTTGAAGTTTAGCAGTTCTAATAGGTGTGAGTGTTGTATTATTTTAGTCTTATTTTGTCATTTCCTAATGATACATCAGGTAGAGCTTATTTTTACAAGGTTAGGTGTTTGGTCTCATCAACATAAGAAACATGAAAACTGGGAGATTTTAGGATCTCATTTGAGCCAAAATGACTCCAAATGTTTGGGATGAAGATCTCTATTCCTACAGACTGACAGTGTAGCAATTTATTTTATATTTATTTTTTAAAATTTATTTTAGGCCAGCCTGACCTGTGGTGGTGCACTGGGTAAAGCATTGACCTGGAATGCTGAGGTTGCTGGTTTGAAACCTCCGGCTTGCCTGGCCAAGGCACATATGGGAGTTGATGCTTCCTGCTCTTCCCTCTGTTCTCTCTCTCTCTCTCCTCTCTCTCTCTCTCCTCTCTCTCTAATAAAAATGAATAAATAAAAAATTAAAAAATAAAAGGACTCTCCTTAAAAAAAAGAAATTAGGCCCTGGCCGGTTGGCTCAGCGGTAGAGCGGGGGCCTGGTGTGCGGGGGACCCAGGTTCGATTCCCGGCCAGTGCACATAGGAGAAGCGCCCATTTGCTTCTCCACCCCCTTCCTTCCTCTCTGTCTCTCTCTTCCCCTCCTGCAGCCAAGGCTCCATTGGAGCAAAGATGGCCCGGGTGCTGGGGATTGCTCCTTGGCCTCTGCCCCAGGTGCTAGAGTGGCTCTGGTCGCAGCAGAGCGACACCCCAGAGGGGCAGAGCATCGCCCCCCTGGTGGGCAGAGCATTGCCCCTGGTGGCCTTGCCAGGTGGATCCCTGTTGGGCTCATGCGGGAGTCTGTCTGACTGTCTCTCCCCATTTCCAGCCTCAGAAAAATACAAAAAAAAAAAAAAAGAAAGAAATTATTTTAGGCCGTGGCCGGTTGGCTCAGTGGTAGAGTGTTGACCTGGTGTTCAGGAGTCCTGGGTTTGATTCCCAGCCAGGGCACACAGGAGAAACGCCTATCTGCTTCTCCACACTTCCCCCTCTTTTTACTCTCTCTCTCTGTCTTCCCCTCCTGCAGCCAAGTCTCCATTGGAGCAAAGTTAGCCTGGGCACTGAGGATGGCTCCATGGCCTCTGCCTTAGGCGTTAGAATGGCTCTGGTTGCAACAGAGCGGCACCCCAGATGGGTGGAGCATCACCCCCTGGTGGGCATGCTGGGTGGATCCTGGTGGGGCGCATGTGGGAGTCTGTCTGACTGCCTCCCCATTTCCAACTTCAGAAAAATACAAAAAAAAATCATTTTAGACCAGTGGTTTTCAACCTAGGGGCTAGTTTTCACTGGGGTGGTGAACATTTGGCAATGTCTGGGGACATTTTGGTTGTCACAGTGGGATCGGGGATGAATGCTCCTGGCATTTGGTGGATAGAGGCCAGGAATGCTGATAATGTCATAGAATTCACAGGACAGCCCTTCACAACAAAGCAATGACCAGTCCCAAATGTCAATGTGCTGAGAGGTTGAGGAACCCTGTTTTAGACAGTGTAGGGGGGGGAGGGAGAAGGTGGGAGTAGAAAGCATCAACTCCCATATGTGCCTTGATCAGGCAAGTCCTGTCTTTTTTTATTTAATTAATTTTAGATAGTGCAGAGAGAGAAGCAATTTTTTTTTTTTTTGCAAGAGAGAGAGAGAGGGACAGATAGGGAAAGACATGAAGGGAGAAAGATGAGAAGCATCAATTCTTTGTTAGGGAACCTTAGTTGTTCATTGCTATCATATGTGCCTTGACCAGGAGGCTACAGCACAGTGAATGACCTCTTGCTCAATCCAGCAACCTTGGGCTCAAGCCAGTGATCCTGGGGTCATGTCTATGATTCCACACTGAAGCCTGCAACCCCACACTCAATCAAGCTGGTGAGCCTGTGCTCAAGCTGGTGACCTTGGGGTTTTTACCTGGGCCCTCTGAATTCCAGTTTAGGGCTCTATGCACTGCACCACTGCCTGGTCAGGCACCATTCTCATTTTATAGATTAAAATACAGAAAAATGGAAGTTGAGAATCTTGCCTTAGGTCGCACAGCTGGTGAGGGCAGAGCTGAGATTTAAAGCAACTACTGAATGATTTGGAGTCCATGTGGTATGCACCATGAGATGCTCACCCTGTAGAGGCCAGTGAGGAGAGTGTGAGGGAGACCAGGTGCCCAGACTGAGCCAGGTACACAGACATGCACATGCACATGTTCTTCCCTGGTTTGCACCACTGAGACACAGAGGTCAGAAAAAAATCATGACAGGAGCCAAGAGAAGCCCAGGGAGGAGGGTTGTGAGCCTACTAGGAGAAAAGGCTCCACTTCCTGGGAGTCAAGGAAATCCCTTTCCTGGTGAGTCTGTCTCCAATCTCTCTTCCTGGGCAGTAAGCTAAGTAGATTGATCCAGACTACCACATTTCCAGTTGCTGAGTTTCTATGCATGACAGTATGAGTTCTCTGTGGCTTTCCTGGAACTCTGGTTTCAGTGACAGGGGGAATGAGGTATGTGAGCTTCAAAGTTTTATGAAGATAAGATTTACTAGAACTGGAGGCCAAGATACCATGTAGGAGATTGGTGTTGACATTCCCATAGCACTTAAGGAACTGTTTGTCTAGCTCATCTCTTGTTAGGAAAGTGAAGAATTTGTTTAACCAGTTACTTCTTTATTAATTACACTCTTGGGAGGGAAGTGGTCAGTAGACTCCTTCTGAAGTCTCTTCAGAGGTGGGATATGACCCATGTAACAGCTATGGCTGTGGAGACGCAATTTTTTTCCAGTGCCTAAATTTTGTCTAGCATTGAGATTTATATTTTGAGGACATATGCTATATTTTTATCCACCTTTTTTCTCTAAATACCTCTTGCTTTGAAAGAGCACCAAATGGAGAAAAAAGAGGAACAGAGGATTGAGGGAGACCACTGAGGGAGGCATGATGAGAAGGAAAGATGTATGGGCTTGAGAGGGATGAGTGTTCTCGTGACTCCCAGAAACTTATTGGCCTTACCTCATCCAGTTGGCCCAGGATTCATCTTCTTCATTCACATACATATGGCAGTTTCTCCCTTTGGTGATCTGCATTTCAGGAAGAAAAAATAAAGTTTTTTTTTTCAGTTGAGGAAGTAATAGAGAAATTATTTTACCCTACTATCAACAAAACTCTTTCAGCTTGCATGCATTGCCACTTTTGACCACATGATACTTTTCTTACTCATCACATCTGAGTTGACCTGTCCACTCAGGCCTGGGAGGAGGCATTCCTTTGTGTCTGTACCACTTTGATCCCACTTAACCTGAGATCCTCAACAGGAGCTCCATGTTCTGCAAAGTCGACTCAGTACCCAGAGCTAACCATATTGTCTCCATCCTTGTCCTAGCATGTAGAAGGTCAGGTCCCACCAAGCCATGGGAGGGATGTGGGAAGTCATAAGACAAGGGAAGTGGTAAATACTTCTCACCTGCCAGGAGTATCCATTGTTGCCCGCCTTTTTATCTTCTGAGATCTTGTCCTTATAAGGGCCAAAGTGCGGACGCACTGGCAGAGCAGATTCCTCATTCCACACTCCAAGACCAGCTTCAGGAATGCCGGATGGTCTGATTCTCAACCCAGGAGGCAGAGTGAGGACTGCGTGGTTCGGATGCCCCTTATCCACTGCACTGTCTTTTACAAATGTAGGGGGCCCATGCACGTCACAACTGTCAATGAAGAAGTTCTGACACTTCTCACAATCTGGGGCTGAGAGCAACAGGGATTAGGGAAGGTGTAGTGCATATTTCTGGACATACAGAGCTTCAGAAAGAGCCCAGGAACTCACATCATTGAACCCAATTCTTTAATGCAGGTCCATAGGGGAATGGAATTCTCTAATGGCCAAATGACCAGATGAAATTATTGTATGAAGACATAACATGCTTTGTGAGGGTCACTTACAGAGGTAGTTATCATCCTGGGGCCTGCTGACCTCTTGGTACACATGGCCTTTTCTTTGTCATAGGCTATACATCTTTACTTCAGTTTCCTTTCTCCTGAGTTCTAAGTTGGAGAAGAGAGTTTGGTGGAGTTAGGAGTGTTAGTCCCTATTTTGTCAGAAAACACACAATTTCCTTCCATCAAATTATCACCTGTCATTTTACATACTCTGGTATTTTCTTTTGTCAACTATTGGCTCAAAGAGCCTCTATAATTGTAAGCCTTTACACTGACTACAGATGCCAATTCAATTTTTGTTTCTAGATCTTCTCATTGTGAGGTTTAATTTCCCAAAATTTAGTTATTCATAAAATATTTATTAAGGGCACAGTATTTGTAAGGCATTTAGGAAAGGCCAGGTATACAACACCAGCAGCATATGGTTGCTATTATCAGAAATGTATTTATTGGACAATGTGTGTCAGTTCTTTTACATTGAATTTAAGCCCTAGCCAGTAGCTCAGTGTATAGAGCCAATGCTCAGTGTATGTCCCAGTTTTGATTCCAGTCAGGGTACATAGGAAAAGTTACCATCTCTTTCTCCACCCCTCCCTCTCCCTCTTCTCTCTCTCTTCCTTTCCTGCAGTCAGTGGCTCAGTTGGTTCGAGCATTGGCCCTGGGCACTGAGGATGGCTCAGTTAGCTAGAGCACATCACCCTGAGGTGCTAAAAACCAGCTCAGTACTCGAGAATTGGGGTTGCCGGTATCCTGGTAAGAGTGCATATGGGAGTCAGCCTCACTATCTCCCCTCCTCTTATCTAAAAAATAAGTAAATACATACACAAATAAGTAAACTGAATTACATACTATCAAAGTATCTTCACTTTACACATTAGCATTCAAGAACTCAGAGAATTTGTAAGATTTGCCCAAAGCTCCAGTGCTAAATTAACTCTTAGTTTAGTAGAGCTTAAATCCAGGCCTATCCAAAGTTCACCCCACATACCTAGGCCATACTTATTAGCCTTTCTAGAGGACTCAGAGGAACTAAAATCTACAAATGATTTTCTCTTATCCAATTTTCATCTAAAGTGTTGTCCAGAGGGTCTTGCTTTTCCAGAATAGACTGTGATGCTGAGGACCGAAGTTTAAAACCCTTAGGCTGCTGGCTTCAGTGCGGGCTAATCCGGCTTGAGTGCACGCTCACCAGCCTGAGCTCAGGGTTGCCGGCTTGAGCGTGGGATTATAGGCATGACTCCATGGTTGGTAGCTCATTTCCAAGGTAGCTGGCTTGAGCAAGGGGTCACTTACTGTGCTGTAGCCCCCCAGTCAAGGCACATATGAGAAAGCAATCAATGAACAACTAAGGAGCTGCAATAAAAAGCTGATGCTTCTCACATCTCTCCCTTTTAGCCATTCTGTCCCTGTCTGTCCCTCCCTCTTTATCTCTCACTAAAATAAAAAAGAAAAAGAAAAAAAGCCGATCATGTCAAAAATATAATAAAGGTCACTTAAGTGGACAGAAAATCCATTTCTTTAACATAAAACTTTCTCTTTTCTGTCTACCTGACCTGTGGTGGCACAGTGGATAAAGCAATGACCTGGAACCTGAGGTCACCAGTTTGGAACGCCAGGCTTGCCTGGTCAAGACACATATAAGAAGCAACTACTACAAGTTGATGCTTCCTGCTTTTGTCTGCCTCCCCATTCTCTCTTTCTCACTCTTCTCTCTAAAATCAATAAATTAAATTTTTTTATTGATTTTAGAGAGAGGAGGGAAGAGAATGAGAGAGAAACATTGATTTATTGTTCCACTCATTTATGCATTTAGTGGTTAATTATTCTTTCTTTTTTCTTTTCGTTTAGCTAGAGAGACAGACAGGAAGGGAAAGGGATGAGAAGCATCAACTTATAGCTGCAGTACCTTAGTTGTTCATTGATTGCTTTCTCATACGTGCCTTGACCAGGGGACTCCAGCTCAATCAGTGATCCCTTGCTCAAATCAGCAACCTTGGGCTCAAGCCAGCAATGTTGGGCTTGAAGCCAGTGACCATGGGGTCACATCTACGATCGCATGCTCTAGCCAGTGACCCCACATTCAAGCTGGTGAACCCATCCTCAAGCAACAACCTTGGGGTTTGGAACCTGGATTCTCATCATCCCAGGTTGATGCTCTATTTTCTGTGCTACCACCTGGTCAGGCTCTAATGGTTGATTCTTGTATGGGCCCTGACTGGACATCAAACCCAGAACATTGGTGTACAGGGATGACTCTCTAATGAATTAAGCAACTTGGTCAGGGTTCCTTTCCATCTTCTTGTTTCAGAGTAGCCTTGTCTAGTCTAATGGTACAGTGACCACCTTGCCTGCTTTCCTTATCTTTTCACCTTTACACATTTGGCTGTTCTTGCCCTTCCTTAATCATCAGATTCTGTGGGCCACAGAAACCATTGGGTCAAGTTTGAGATCACATCTGTGCTTCATCTGTGTTTCAAAGCTAGTCCATGAAAGCGGAAGTACCTTACTGACCACACCTTCATAAAACCAGATGCACTGAAGAGACGGCTGACACAGGGCCTGATACAATGGTCCCTACCCTGGCTCACAACCCCAGCTGCCTTAATCACCATGATTAATCCTTTCCCATCTGCAATGTGGCCGGCGCTGCCCAGGGAGCCCTGTCCTGGAGCACTGCTCACCGGCCAGACCTTCATCCTCCTCTTGTGATGAGAAGTGTTCTGAATGAGTTATTTCTTACATGTTTTGTACTTTTATACCATTCTTGCTCATTAACACATCTATAAACATGTGTAATTATTTACACATGGAAGCAGTGTAGCAAATCGCCCCTTACTTCACAATGCACTGTATGTATCTCGCTTGTTTGCTAAACGCAAGCTCTGTCCCTCGTTATTTGTTTAGAGGCTGGGGACCTGACCCTGGGTCCATTTCAAATGGGCAGTGCATGCCTGCAGCCCCTCACCTCGCTGCCTCTGAGTCCATTCTTCATGCGAGTCCTCAGTGTCCTCCACCGGGGGTCTGGTGGCCTGCCGGTGGTGAACCATTAAAGTGGGCCGATGGGCGCCGAGCCCTGGGGAGAAACAAAACCGTGGTACCGAAAGTGAAGAGCTTGTAGGAGCAGCCCCGACACTTGGCCGGCCCTCATGCAGCCCACGATTCCCGCCCGTGCACCGTCACCTTTGCGCAGCAGCGCGTCCAGGTTTTTCTCCACGTTGGGGCCATGCTCCTTCTCCCAGTCAACCATGGTGGCCACCCATCCGGGAGATGTAGGTGCAGATGTCCCTGAGGGCGCCAGGGGCCTGTGGGGGCGGGGCGGTGGTGTGTGTTGGGGGGAGAGGGAGAGAGAGAGAGAGAGAGAGAGACACGTGTCCACGTGACCCCGCGCAGCGGCTGGAAGGAACCGCTGGTCGCCCCGCTGGGTCCGGGCTCTCCCCCTCCTGCCGCCCTGTGCTCACCTGCAGCGCAGCCCACGCCCTCCCCGCAGCTCCCTCGCACCGCACCGCGGGATCCCGTCCGCGTCCACCCTGCAGGCCTAGCCCCAACGTGCCTGCCTGGGAGACTCCGCTGAGGCTGACTGCTTGGCCCAAGGGGCGCACGTGGGACCAGCCCCAGGGATGCAAAGATGGGCCAGAGTGGAAACTCCAGCCAAGTCAGTGACTCCTTTGCCCAAGCCAGCAATTTGGGCTTTAAGCCAGCAACCTTTGGGCTCAGCCAGCGACCATGGGGTCATGTCTATGGTCCAGCACTCAAGCCAGTGAATCCGTGCTCAAGGTGGATAAGATTATTACATTTTCTTGTTGTTCAAGTGCTCTCTTGAGTTCCTCTATTCTACTCTCAAGTTTATTGAACATCGTTATGACTGTTTGCTTGGAAGTCTTTATCTGTCCAATTACCCATCTCCATTTAATTAGGACATTTCTCCTGAGTTTTTTCTTTGTTTCTTCATTTGGGTTATATTTTTCTGACTCCACATTTGTTTGACTGTTTGTTTTTGTTTCTTTGAGTTGAATGGAATAGTCATATCGTCCAATCTTGAAAAAGTTGTCTTTGTTACATTGTGTGTTGAATAGTTTCAGCCTGCCGGTTGTAGTTGGGGGTAGATGCATGCAGTGCCTGTCCTGTCACCTGGCCTGAGGGAGTGGGTTCTGAATGGGCAGTCTGGGGTGTGTGAGCCTCCTTGTCCTTTTAATCTGGGCAGGGCTTCCTGGTGTAAAAGGGGCTGCGTGGTGTGTGCTCTGCGTGTTCTGTTTTAATTATCTGTTGTCAGAGCACAGTCTGTGCTGGGTTACCTGATTGCTTTCTTGTATCTCACCCCCCATAAGATCCACCCTTTGTCCTGGTGGGGTAGCCTGGGAGCACACACAGCCTTCATTTGTTCATTCTCCACTTTCTCGAGGCTTGGAAGCCCTGTGCACATGCACAGCATTGCCCCCCCTCACTCCACACTGGACTGCAAGATTTTGCTTGCTTTGTGCTTTTTGGGGGAAGAGCTGCCTGACCAGTGCGTGCAGAAGCGCCCCCCATTCTCAGCACTTTCTCTGATCAGGGAGTCCTGTGTGCAGATCATATAGACTATTTGCCAGCTCCATATTTTTCAGGAGGGGTAATGCCTGTAGTGACCCACTATGGCTGCACTATTCTCTGGGTCAAATAGTCCTGCAGCTGGAACCAGAGTGTTTTGCTAGCTCTGCACTCTCTCTAGGTGGGGGGCCCCATATTCACATGCAGCTCAGTGGGCGAAGTGTTACCACTTCCCCATACCTACCTGCTGGGTCGATATCTGGGGAGAGGAGCTCTCTTTATACAAGCTACACTGCCCTCATGATTCTATTGTATTTAGATCCAGGAGGGTGTCTGGCAGTTTGCTACAGTGCCCTGCGGGTGGCCATAGAGCCTGGATGGAGCTCCCATCTTCTATCCACAGGCCCAGGATGTGTAAACAGTGGTGCTCACTGGTCTCTTAGGTCCTGAGCTGTTCCTTCACCTCCTGCAGAACTTTCATGTTTCCTCAACCTTCTCTTCTCTCTCTCTCTTTTTCTTTCTCTCTCTCTCTCTCTCTCTCTGTCTATCTCTAGCTTGTTGTGCAGAAGCTGTTTAATTGTTTTTCAGTTGTCTTTCAGGAGTAATTTTCTAAGCAAAGGGATACATTGGATGGGTTTTTGGGAGGCTGGAAGCCCAGCGTCCACATGTGCCATTATGTTGGACCCACTGGAGAGTTCTTAAATAAAGTCTAATATTGGCTGCAGCAACAGGCTTCTGCTCTGATACATTCTTATTCCCCATATTCAAATTTCTATACAGTTTCTGAGACATTGGTTTTCCCTTTGACTTCAATTAGTTGTTGGATCCAGGAGTAGTTTATTTTTTTTCTCCTGTGAGGATGGGCATGATAACTTCCAAGCTTCTTACTTGTAGGATGAGAAACCAGGAGTCTTCCATTAGTTGCTTTTTATCTCTTGGCTTCCAGTTCTCTATTTGTAAAATAAAGGGATCAGATCACTCCATGGTCCCTGAACTTTCCTCTAGCTCCAGCATTCTGTTCATTCCATAAACACTGACTTGCGTGAATGACAGTGCAAATTTGTGACATTTGCTACCGTTCTACAGGTTGACCTGCAGGTGGACAAAGAAAGGCACATTTTTTTCGAGACCTCCCTTGATTATGTTTATCAAATCCAGGAAGTTCAAGAGTCCAAGAAATTCAACATTGTGGAGCCAGTAAGTTCCATGTTTTCTTTAATGCTCTAAAAATATTTTCTGAATGCTTAGTAAATGAGGAGAACTTTTATCATCAACTTTGGATCTCAAAGAATGTGAATGTGTATAATTGTGATGAATCTCTCTTTTTCCTCCCCCATTTTTTCTCTCTAACTATAATTTGTTTTTTTCTTTTTTTCTTCTTCTCTTCTCCTTTCCCTCCCTGGATTCCTCTATCACCCTTCTTTTCATCTTGTTTTTTTTTTCTTTCCTTCCTGCCATGCTTTCATAAAGCCTTTGAAAGTGCCCATTATATACCAGGCACTGTGCTAGGAACTCATGTCCCTGTAGTCAGTGACTTACCATTATACTATTTTTACTTCTTTCTCATATGTGCCTTGACAGGGGGTGGGGGGGACTCCAGCAGAGAGAGTGACCCCTTGCTCAAGCCGGTGACCATGGGGGTCATGTGTATGATCCATCCCATGCTCAATCCAATGACTCCGCATACTCAAGCTGGTGAGCTCACACTCATGCCGGTGAACTTGGGATTCAAACCTGGGTCCTCTGCTTCCCAGTGTAACTCTATATCCACTGCGCCACTCTCTGGTTAGGTGGAACCTATTGGTTCTGAAAGAGGCATGCTCGGTCTAGAAGGGGAGAGGTGTTGGGTTAAATCTTTAATGATTATACACTTGCTCACTTTTTCTTGTAGGTCTGTTCTGTATAATTAGAATTTATGTTATTGAGCACAGAACAATTTGGAACTCCCTAGTTAATTAAAGTCTCTGATATGAAGTGCTGTTCATTTCTTTTAGTGCATTTTGCCCTCAAATGTACTGTATGCTATTATATAATTTTGCATGTAATACAGTTAAGTGTGAAAGGAGGTTTATATTTGTTCATATGGAAACAACACAATAATTCACAAATAGTAATCCCACAAATAACTGTTTGACATACTAAAAAACGTAAACCTACTTTTGTACCACCTGTGTGCCTTTACCCATTCTTTCATTTTCAATGTCTTTGTACTTTTATCAGAGGTGGATTCAACAGTGGGCACACAGGGCGTGCATCCTGGGCCCTGACTGCTGAAGGGCCTTGCAAAAGCCCAACTTGTCACTTTTTTCTAATGACAAGGGGCCCAATATTTTCTTGTGCACCCGGGGCCTCAAGTGACCTTAGTCCATCTCTGACCTTTATGTTTTAGGTGACTCCATGTCCTATATTAGTAATGAATAGTTATTAAAATCTATAAGGAATAGAGTTTGGTCAAGGCTACGATAAAAGGATCCAATATGTTTTTGTATTTACTTTTCTCATAGTATATATTATATAATGCATATTGTTTTCATGCAACTAAAAAGATATCTCAGAAAAAATTTTCATATGTATGTGCAAGTATTACGGGGCATTCCTTTCTGTTTTGTCATTTTGTCTATTGACATGTCATTACCCCACTGTTTTGATTATTGTACCTTCATCCTGGAATGCATGTCTGTGTCTAGTTGTGAAAGCTTCTGTGTTTTATTTTGCTTTTCAGAATTGTCCTTGCATTGTGTGTGCTTATTGTCCTTTGTTCTCTGCACACTGCCTGCCATGAAGACCCTCCCTCAGTCCAGGCTCATGACAATCCAAGGTGTCTGCATACATTGCGGTTGTCCCTGGGGCCACCATCCAACCTGGGTGAGAAACATGTGTTCAAAGATCATTCTGGAACCTGAATGATTATCCTGGGAATGTAGAAACCACACCTAATTAGTGCAGTTAGTTAACCTCAGAGGATTGAGGAGTAATCTAGAATGTTATCCATTGATGAATATGTAGGGTCACAGTGTTTTCTGTGTTGTTCTTCATGTCTCAGTGTAATGTTATGGGAGAAATGTTCTCATTCTGAGGTTTATAGTCAGGACACGTTGAATGAGTCAGTTCTAGAATGACCATCTCTTCTGTCTGGTTGAATGTGGAACCTCCCCATCAACTTCCTCAATGGCCAGGTGAGATAGGGAGCAAGGAAAAGGTGTAGGGCTATGAGGAAGCTAGGTTTCCCCAGGTAGTCTGCTACGAGCAGGTAGTTATTGTCCTCCAGTCCCCTCCATGTGGACCGAGTGAGTGCATGGTGTGGAACAAGAGAGAAAGATGAGGAAATCCAGTCTGTAGCAGAATAGCTGTTCTCCTAGTTGTTTTGTACACTTTGGATGGGGTCTCTCTCAGTAGATATGAGCTCTATTTCTGTTCACATGTAAGAATCCAGATGTGAAGTGAGCAATGTGGTCCAGGGGATTCTAGGTAAGTAAAAGGGATGAGGTGAGAGAGAATGGGGAACAGCTACAGGCAGCTTGTGAGGACCCAAAAAGGGTGCCCAGACTATTTCTGAGGTACATGCCTCATGTCTCAAATTAGATGAACTATTCCCATGGGGCCACTTTTTGTGAGCCCTTCCTATAGATGCAAAGCAGATTCAGAAGCTCACTATTGTAGTCCCAGTTTATTGACCATGGTGAGGTCTAACCTCACAGGTTTCCAGGCAGAAGAGTCAAGTCCAGAGCCTAGATGCATGTTCCAAGCTCCAGAAAGCAGAACTTTTATAAGCAATAGGATAAAGACCCTGAGAGCTTTGTTCCCTGAATCCACATGTCTGACATATGGTGTCCTGGGGTGAGGAGTGAGGTGACACCTGGAGGCAGACTTTCTATCCCAATTCCCAGCAACCATGGAGGAGAAAAGGGAATGTCTGGAGAAGGAGGCAGCTGACCTGTGGCAAGTTTTCCATGGAGGCTTGAGGTCAGTGTGTGAGGGCAGAGCAGATGTTTTAGCTAAGGGATGAGGAGAAACCAGAGAAGAATATTTATCTCCTCTGCATGCATCTCTTGGAAGGGGTCATGGGAAAACTGGAAGGAGAGACTGGCCAGTGAATTCTCCCTCCTTGCTCAGGCCAGGGAGTGAAAAGCACAGTGAGTCTTCAGTTCACTGACCAGGAAAGACCGTGAGCAGAATTCCACACCCAGCTACAGTAGCTTGTGTGGTGAAAGTGGTCATCTGGGGCTGAATTTCCACCCCTGCTTTAGCCAGAATGTTGGGCAGGAGAGGTTTCTGTAGGAAGGGGCCAGGAGAGACCTGGAGGAGAATTGTTTTTTTCTGACTCTAGTTCAGCATCTCATGGGCAGCTGGAGCCTCCAGAAACAGGTGAGGAGCCACCTGGAGCCACTTCTTTCTTCCTGGCTCCAGAAGGTCTGTGCGGGCAGAGGGTGTCCTTAGGTAAAGGGCGAGGAGAGACCTGGTTGTGGCTTCTTGCCAGCCTGTGAGAGGTAGGGGGGTTTCTGGGGTGAGGGGTGCAGTTCAGCCAGCATGAGTCTGGCCATGCCACTGCCAGGCAGCCCTGCCCCAGCTGCTCAGCTCAGGTCAGGGCTCACTGGTCCTGAAGCCTCCCCCAGCTGGCCAGGTTCCAGAAGCTCTTCTCAGATCACAGCCTCTCCCAGCCTTTGCCTGTCTCTCCTCTGCTTTTCCCTCCCAGCGGTGTCAGGACCTGAGATGCCCAGTGCCTATGGTAGAGTAAGGTGCAATAAGAGAAGACTGAGGCTTTCAGAACAGAGAGCCTGGGTGTGACGAGGTCATGGGGAGAGAGAGAGAGAGATAGAGAGAGAGAGAGAGAAAGAGTGAGAGAGAGAGAAAGAGAGCTGAAGGAAGGGGAATGGAATGGGAACCACAACCGTGGGCTACCCGGTGACATGTCTGAACTCCGTTTCCCCCGCAGAAAGGAAGAGACAACAGGGTCCACCAGCATCAGTTGCAGCCAATTCCAGTAGCCAGGCCTTCGGCTTTAAAAAAATGTTTATTGATGAGAGAGAGAGATTTGCTGTTCCATTTATGTAAGCATTTACTGGTCACCGCAGTTGGAGGACTCATGACAGGACCCCCTAGTCTCGGGTGGGACCCCTGCACCCAATCACAGGGTCAGATCTGATGTGTCAGGGCTCCATACTCCCTCAGGGAAGACCCCTGGGTACACTCAGAGGAGGCAGAGCCAATGTGACCCTGGACTCTCCATGCTGAGTGGATCCATGCACACACTCCGGTACAGAGGAAACAATCTTCTCTGCTGCCATCTAGTGTGCACCGTGGGAACAGCTCCCATTTACCGAGCATCTGCCTTTGTCATGTTGCTGGGACACAGTAAATGTCCAAGGCGCCTCCCATCACCCTCAGCTCTGGATGTCTGTGTCTCCATAATGGTAGGAACTAAAGCACATGGGAGAAAGTTCACCACTCTGTCAGGTGGGACTCTTCTCCATGAGACAAAATCCAAAGCTCACATGACCCCCTCCTAGGTGGGGCCCCTCACCACAGTCAGAAAACCCAGCCATGCTGAACCATGACTCCTTTGTTAGGGCCCCCTTCTTACATCACAGGGTCCAGAGCCAATGTGGTCAAACCCAGACCCTCTACTATCTCAGTTGTGACCCTTCCACACCGTCAAATGACACAGAGCATGTGTGACGGGATGCCCTATGCTCTCAGGGAAAGACCTTTCCTTGTACTCATGTGGCTCAAAAAATGACGTGATGCCCTCCTTACTCTCTCAGGGAGGGACCTCTCCTCACACACACAGGTTCCAGAGCTGATGTGACAGAACCCTTCCATTCTCTCTGGTTGGTCTGTTTCCTATACTCACAGGGAACAGAACTAATGTGACAGGACTCTCTGTATCAAGTGAGACCCCTTCCACAATAAGTGGACCCAGAGCTTATGGGCGCAACTCCTAAATTTCACAAGGCAGAACCTTCTTCCTGTGAGAGGGCCCCCTGTTACCTCACTGTCTTGTATGAATATGAATTCACCTTGAGCATGTATTATATGTTGAGTATCTCTTGTTCATCTGATTAAGTTTATTTGATTATTACCAATGCTGTTGGAACTTACAAGGTACGAGGAAAATGTGTTTGTCTCTTTTTTATCCCTCATACTGTCGATGAGCTGGACATGTGAAGATAAAGGATGAGAAACTAACTTCAGGAAAGTGCTGCAGCTGAGACATGGACATCTGCCAGGTAGAATTACCATTATTTTGTTCACTGTCAGCTGTTTGGCTTCATTTTTTGTAGGGTTTGGTGGAATTATGTAGTGCTCCCACATTTACACTGGCATGAAAACACATCTGAGAAACTAGGTGCTTGGAGTCAGAGTCAGGAGTTTTCTTGTGAAAACTTCTTGTGAAAGTTTCTTGTGAAAACTCCTTGTGTAAACACAAGGAGTCCCGCTTGTGTTTACATTGTGAGGATCCAGTTCGGCTCATACATCTGTTGTGTGGAAACTTGAGTCCGTTGTCAGGCTCCATGTTGGAGTTTGGCTGTGGGTCTCTGTCGCAAATGTGGATCCAGTCTCTGGGGTTTGTGGTTGAATCTGTATTGAGCTGTGTGGAATATGGGGTCCCTCTGTGTGTGTCTCCATGTCCTGGTTTCCAGGCTGGGGCCCACACACAGCTCTAGTCATAAGATGTAATGTAATGTGTGGCATCTCATGTCCAAGATCTTGTGTCAGTCTCTGGTGTTTGGCATTTGGGTTCCAGGGTCTGACTTGGGTCTGGAGAACAGTGTTTGGTTTGGGGCCTGGGGCCCAGGATCCTACTGTAGGTTTGGAGTCTGTTGTTTAAGTGGAGGAACGTAGGGTCTATGTCTGGGGTACCGAGTCATCTGTGGCCTCTGTCCGGTGTCTGTCAAGTAATGTTTGTGTTTACAAAGACAGGTAGCTGGCTATTGGTGAAGAAAGAAAGGTAAGGAAATTGCACATTATATTATATAAATCTAAGAAAGCATGTTTTAGGAAGAAATTTCAGCATTCCATTTAGCTAAAGCTTAATCTGCATGAAAGCTCAAGTATTTCTAGGCTTGATGACCCATTTCAGGAATCCACTGTGTCCTCAGAAGTTTATTGTCCCCTGTGTTCCAGTCAGGCAGGAGTGAGTGAAAGAGGTCCAGGTCATCACACACTGGAAGGTGTCCCAGTTCTTAGCTATGGACACAGATAACCCACATTGGCATATTGAGAGCTAACTTACAAAATGAATAGAGTGGAGGCCTGGCTGGGTTCCTCAGTGGGTTAGAGTTTCCTCCCAATATGTCAAGGTTGTGGGTTTGATCCCTGGTCAGGATATGTGTCAGAAGCTACCATTGAATGATTAAAGAAGTGGATATAACATTATTTCTCTCTCTTGCCCTCTGTCTGTCTCCAGCCACTCCCCTTCCTCTTGCTCTCTAAAATCAATAAATAGCCTGACCTGTGGTGGTGCAGTAGAGAAAGCATTGAGCTAGAAATGTTGAGGTTGCTGGTTAGAAACCACAAGCTCTGCTGGTCAAGGCACATAGGAGAAGCAACTACCAGTTGATGCTTCCTGCTTCTCCCCACCTCTCTCTGTCTTCTCTCTCTAAAATTAATAAATAAAAACTTTTAAAATTAATTAATTTTAAAAAATGTATAGGTTGGAGAGTCCCATCATTACAAGGACCCCAGTAAGGCCATATGAGCTATTGATACAGCTTGAGAATCTCAAACTTGATGCCAAGAAGGGGTTTAGGGAAAACAGCCCAGTGGCCTATGGGTCCGGCCCCTCTGTGCCATAGCTGCTCTGCTTCTAGAGAAGGCCAAGAGCAAGTCATAATAATGGTGGGGGTAATGGGCACTGAGTTCTGTTTTTTTCCTCTGGATGCCTCCCCTTTTCAGGTGGCCCCTCAGTGTCCCTTCTTGGACTGTGGTATACAAGGAATGAAGAGGTTGTGAAAGTGCAAGGACTGGGAGGGTGTCCCCAGGTAAGCCTGGACTTCTGGTTGCTCAGTCACATCAGTTTATTATTGGCCTGGATGTCAGCTGGGAATGGCAAGGACAGAGTGCAGGAGGGCCACCCTGAGCTCCAAGGTCTCCCATGCCATGTGGTGGTGGCTGCAGAGAGTTGGGGATGGATAAGAATGTCATATGAAGCATGGGCCAAAATAGGACAGAGTGAGAGAGATTGCTGGTCACATGGTTGGCAGGAGCTAACACGCACCACTTTCCTGAATCCTCACAGCCACCTGAGAGGGAGTGGTTCACCCCAATTGACAGATGAAGAGACTGAGTTTTCATTTATTTGCCTGAAATCACACAGCTTGCAGGTGGTGGAGCCAGAAGTCAGCTCTAGAGTTCATTCTGAGCCTGGTAGAAGCTCCTGTCAGTTGAGGTCTCAGAGGAAGGACACATGGGTAGAAGCAGACCAATGCTCTAGACTGAAGAACAGATTTTAAAGACAATGAGGGGGTAGAAGTGGGGAGGACACTCTTAAAGAGATCTGTTCTTGGTTGAGAACCTGGGAAGGGCCAGGCCACTTTCTCCCTCTCCACCTATCCTATCTCATTTCCTGCCCAAGTTCCACCTCAAACACCACCTTAGGTGAGAACATGGCAAGCTGGACCATCAGGTTATGTGCAGGTTTTCTTAAAAACATAAAAAAAACTTAAAAAGTACAATATTCAACACAAGACTGCAAGGAGTAATTAGGTTGTTCGATTTGTCCAGGATACTATGAGTGTACACTCTTCTAGCCCATCTTGGACCATCAGTTCTGGAATTTGAACTGTATTAGAATCAGTCTTTAAAATACCCGTGAAATGGAGATAACAGTCGTCCCTGTCTCATTAGGCAAACGGGAGCAATAGGTAAGGTGAGGCATGTGAGGTCATAAAATAGGAATTATTACCAGGTCTGGATCATTTAATGCAGTGGGCAGTGCTGTTGCTTAATTTTTTTTTTGTATTTTTTTTTCTGAAGCTGGAAACAGGGAGAGACAGTCAGACAGACTCCTGCATGCGCCCAGCCGGGATCCACCCAGCACGCCCACTAGGGGGCGACGCTCTGCCCATCCAGGGCATCACTCTGTTGCAACTAGAGCCACTCTAGCACCTGAGGCAGAGGCCACAGAGCCATCTCCAGCACCCGGGCCAGCTTTGCACCAATGGAGCCTTGGCTGCAGGAGGGGAAGAGAGAGACAGAGAGGAAGGAGAGGGGGAGGGGTGGAGAAGCAGATGGGTGCTTCTCCTGTGTGCCCTGGCCGGGAATCGAACCAGGGACTTCTGCACGCTCTACCACTGAGCCAACTGGCCAGGGCCTTTTTTTTCTTTTTAATTGAATCCAGAGAGGGGAAAGGGGAGAGAGGGAGACAGAAGCATCAATCTGTTCCTGTATGTGCCCCAGCCTAATTGAACCAGCCACCTCTGCATCTCAGCATGGTGGTCCAACTAACTGAGCTGTCCAGCCTGGGCTTTTGCTGCTCTGTTTTGCACATATTTGGATCAACATCACAGTTGACCTGTTTAGGAAAAAAAAACCCCACAACTATGCTTTTGCTCCCATTTCGTGGACATCTTGAGAATAACAGGTAAAACTCACCAGAAAGTTTTTTCCTCTGCTGTAATCTGGTGTACAATTTGAAATTAAAAGCTGAGTGTATGTGACCAAAAAACTGTCAACCTACTTTTTTTTTTTTTTATTTTATTTTTTTATAGAGACAGACAATCAGAGAGAGGGATAGACAGACAGGAATGGAGAGAGATGAGAAGCATCAATCATTAGTTTTTCATTGCGACACCTTAGTTGTACATTGATTGCTTTCTCATATGTGCCTTGACAGCGGGCCTTCAGCAGACTGAGTAACCCCTTGCTTGAGCCAGCGACCTTGGGTCCAAGCTGGTGAGCTTTTTTTGCTCAAGCCAGATGAGCCCGGGGTCAAGCTGGCGACCTCGGGGTCTTGAACCTGGGCCCTCCGCATCCCAGTCCAACACTCTATCCACTGCGCCACCGCCTGGTCAGGCGTGTCAACCTACTTTTGCATCACCAACGTGTGTTTTCCCATCTCTCACTTTGACTGCCTTTACACGCTTATATTTTAGGGACGGCTTGGGATAGGGTGGACAACGTGGGGAGGTGAAGGGGCCTGCGAGGGCCGGGCTGGGAAGGCGCCAGGCTGTGTGATGGGCTGTGAGGGGCGGGGACTGGGCGGGTTGAGTCAGATGGCGTGGGTGGGCTCAGCGAGGGGCGCAGAGAGGGGCCCAGTGAGGACGGGGCAACACGGGGGAGGGGGGACAGCGAGTGATGGAGTGGGGATAGGGAGGGGGCGGGACGGGACCGGGCGGGGCAGGGTATATGGCACCTGGTGGTGACGGTGCAGGGCGGGGAAGGCAAGAGCAGGACAGCTCCCTGTGGCTGGGTCAGTCCCAAGAAAGGAGCTTCAGCCTCGGCTTAGGCAGGAGCTTCCTCCCCGGAGAGGGGATAACTCCCCAGAGAGGGTCTTCCTCCTTGGATTTGGTGAAATTCCCAGTGAGGGGGCCCTCCCTCTGTATAGTGGCTCTCCTTCCATGGAGGGGCGCCCCCTCCTTGGAGATGTCTACTGAGGGGAGGGAGCCTCTTCCCCCCCCCCTGCAGGTCTCCCTTGTCAAGTTAAGCAGCGTCCAGACCTGTAGAAATTTTATGAGTTTATTTTAGCCAAACCGTCGACAATTGCTGATAATCAAAGCCGCAGCGGACTGAAAAATGATCTGGAAAAAGGCGTTTTGCCCCGTATTTTGTACATCAGAAGCAAAGCAAAGCGGAAGACAAGGGGGTTACATGAAATTGATTGATAATAGATTAAGGAGGCTGAGAACGGGAAGTAGGGTAATCTGTGGGACTGGATAAAAGTAAAAATGTATATACTGTAATTTATTTTACCTGGGCGGGAATAAGATAGGTAACAATGACCGTGATAATAATAACAATGGGGTGGTTGGCTTCTGCTCTGGTGATACAGCTTGCTCTGAGGACTGCAGGAAAAAATTACCCTTACGTTTCAAAGGCATGCTATTGTTAGGTAAGATAGACAGGCACCAGGGTAGGAAAAGGGGAAGGGGAACAAAGGGGGTTTTATCTCATCCACTGAAGGAGGGTGTCAGCAGTCACACGGTCTGCCAGGACAAAATCACCAGATGTCTAAATGGCTTTGAAACACTGTACATTGGTCAGAGTATTAGTGAAAGTGAACCTTGGAAGTTACAGTTAAAAAGTGTATGGTCTGTTAGACCCCAACAGGTAGTGGTGCTCAGATGAGCTGAGTTGCCCACTTCTGTCTTGTGCCAAGTGCTCAGCTTTGCTAAATAAACTGCTTGCTTTGCTTGAACACTGCACCCTGTCTCTCTCCTGAATACTTTTTCACCTGAGAAGCCCCCTTGGACCTGAGTTTTCTCTGTGCCATTATCAGATGCAAAAGACAATAGACAGGCTCAATTAAAGTCAGCTTTTGACATTCGTTGGAGAAAAATACCTCCCTAGGACATGACTACTTACCATGAACTGCTTTCAGTTAGAAAGTTTTAATTTTAGATAATCTTTTGTGGTTATTTTATGTCTCTGAGTTTGTAAGGCCACCATGCAAGCCTCCCCAGAGCTTGTCACATTCAACATGTGGCCCCTTTTTTGTCCACACCCTCCTCAGAGAGAGGCTGGCTTCCTAGAGAGGTGCTTCCCTGTCACAGTAGAGCCCTACCTCTATGTCTCAGGCATCCCTGATTCAACTTCCCTGTACAGTGGGGCACTCCTGCTTAGCAGCAGGGTTGGCAGACTACTCTTGAGGAGGCTATGAGGATTCTACTTATTGGTACTGAGGCCAATTGCCAACCGGAGGAAAGACATGACTAGTACACAAGTGAGTTGCAAGAATTATAAGCAGTGTATTACTCACAGGTCCTATGGCATGCCGGGATACAGCTTAATGGGGCCTCTTGGCTGTCCTTTGTTAGAGTGGCCAGCTTGGAGACAGTCCACCTTTAATGTTGGAGTCTGGGTGACTAACTGTAGCTAGGCAACCCTTGGCTTTAGTACCCTTTCTGTCATACACCTTCTAACACAGGGGTAGTCAACCTTTTTATACCTACCACCCACTTTTGTATCTCTGTTAGTAATAAAATTTTCTAACTGCCCACCAGTTCCACAGTCATGTGATTTATAAAGTGGGGAAGTCACTTTACTTTATAAAATTTATAAAGCAGAGTTACAGCAAGTGAAAGTATATAAGAATAATTACTTACCAAGTACTTGATGTCAGATTTTTGCTAAGTTTGGCAGAATAAATCTTTATAAAACTGTTGGAATCCATAGGAGACTGAGAAGACCAGAGTAACAGGCTTTATTGAAAGGAAGAAAGGAACCCTGCTGGGCACTTCTCCCAGGGAGAAGAGCACCAGTTACAGACTAGGGGTGAATTATATAGTGTTTGGGAGAGACTGAGGGGATACTGAGGCAAAAATCCTGGTATGTTCCCTTTTAAGGTTTGAGGATTTCAGCTTTCTGGGATGATCCTTCTTGGTGCAGGTTGACCAGCTTCTTGGAATTCCTCTGTCTTAGGGGTGATAGTCCAGTAAGGGTGAGGTCTGACAGGTAAGCGGAACATCAAGAGGGCATTTTGGAATTTATGTGTCTATCAAAAACAACTTACTAAAAAAGAAACTAAAAAAAACCTTACTATAGTTAAATTTATCTTTTTATTTATACTTTGGTTGCTCTGCTACCACCCACCATGAAAGCTGGAATGCCCACTAGTGGGCAGTAGGGACCAGGTTGATTATCACTGTTCTAACAGGTGTTAATCTCCAGGATTATCACATCAATCCAGTTTTGGGGATTTCCTTGCAGAGAGCTATTTTTATCTATATATAATTTCACATACACACTAACTGGGCCCTGAGCTAAGGGCATGGTCTTGCTTATCATATTCCTATACACTACATTAGCTCCCACCAGAGTGTGTAGCCTTATTCACTTACCTTAGTTGCTTTTAATATTATATACTAACATTTCTAGATATCTTCTATAGTTTCTATATTTCTATATATTTAATTACTGTAACATTTTATTACTGTAACATTCTACCCTTTGATTCTGGTGAGCAATACATTTTCTGGCTTTTGGTGCCTGACCAGTAATGCTTGTTGTGTTCATGTTGGCAGGAAGGTAAATATTGGTAGAGAAAGTGAGGGAAGAGAGTTGGATGCTGTATTTTATGAAACTTTGAATGCCTGCTCCAGGGAGAAGCCTTAAGGTTCCATTTAGTATAATCTGATAGAAGGATCCAGTATTCATAGGATTGATGGCATATTAGAGGAAACCATTGTGCTCTGAGATGTCCATCATCCCCTCAGCCCTCAGGTTCAGGTTTGGGAGGAGTTTCTCCAAGGCAGTGCTGGTTCTGTGCTTTTGGGAAGTGAGAGGGAAATGGTTCCATTGCAGGAGAGGCATCATGGGAGTCAGAAATGGGCAGGAAACACTGTGAGGTGTAGAATTAGATTGTTGATGGTTAAAAAAAAGTAGCCTTGTCTAGGTGAAAAATAGAAACATGGTCTGAAGATATATCTTGGTTTTTTACTTTGTTTTTCTTTCTTTTTCTGCCTTTCTGTTGAGAGAAATGCACTAGGCATGTTGCAAGTCTATCATAGCTTTTTCCATTGGATTTTTGCATTTTTTACATTGGTTTGAGAGAGAGAGAGGGAGAGAGAGGCATGACATCATTTATTCAATTGTTCCCTTTAGTTGTTCACTCATTGGTCACTTCTCTCAGATGCTAAGACCTGTGACAAAACCCAGAACCTTGGCACACAAGGAGGACACTCCATGCACTGAGCCATCTGGTCAGGGTACCATAGGTTTTTAAAAATTATTGTTATCTTTTTGTTGATGAAATTATTTTAGAATTCCAATTGCAATGTATGTTACAGGTTATTTAAAATTGTATTTTAGCAGTGTAAGTGTAAGGACTTCCTGGCTTATTGGTTACTAATGATTTCAAGGTTAACTGTCATGAGAGAAGGAAACATGGGTTATGGAATTTCAAACTTTTGAAATTTGTTGTCACTTGCTTTATACTGCAGTATGGTCCCTTTTAAATGTGTCCTCAATGTGTGTCTCTGCTGCTAGGTTGTGTGCATCTGGAGAACAAGACGTTGATGAAAGTCAGGAGGAACAGTGGTGGGTACAGTGCATTATATGTCAATGGTTGTATGGTAGGAATAAAAGGAGGACAAAAAAATCCCAGACAACTTGATGAAGGAAGTAGGATTTATTTAGCTGGCGGAGCAGCATTACCTCAAAGGAGGCAACCAAACACATACTCTCTGAAGTTAGATTTCTCACATCTTAATATCTTTTACAGAATAGAGGTTTTCATGCAAGGGGTCCATGATCCCTTTGTCTAGAGGTATAAGTCACTCTCATGACTCCAGGATGGGAGGGTGAGTTTAGGTAGACTCAGAGGATAAGTATTGGAAGTTTTTAAATTAAGGTATGTAAACATTGTTTCTTAAAAGCATTTGAGAAACAAAAAGGGGAACAGGTTTTCAGATAAGTTCTCTCTTCTTTGCTTTGTGTAGAAAGTGGCCCCAGGCACCCTTTCAGAGAACTACAGGATGTAGTTAATCTATAACTGGCTGACTCAGTTACCCCTGCAGGCTCCCTTCCCTTGCATTCTTCTTGTTTTTTCCTTCTCAGGAAAGAGGGGGCCTGCCCCTCCTTCCTCAGGTGATTCACTTACCTGCTGATGTTAAGTAAGGTTTTTTTTCTTTTTTACAGGGACAGAGAGAGAGAGAGTCAGAGAGAGGGATAGATAGGGACAGACAGACATGAACGGAGATAGATGAGAAGCATAAATCATCAGTTCTTTGCTGCGACACCCTAGTTGTTCATTGATTGCCCTCTCATATGTGGCCTGACCGCGGGCCTTCAGAAGACTGAGCAACCCCTTGCTCGAGCCAGCGACCTTGGGTCTAAGCTGGTGAGCATTTTTTTTTATTTTGCTCAAGCCAGATGAGCCCAAGCTCCAGCTGGTGACCTTAGGGTCTTGAACCTGGGTCCTCGACATCCCAGTCCAATGCTCCATCCACTGCGCCACCGCCTGGTCAGACAAGTTTTCTATTGTTGGGCAGATAAAATGTATTATGCTCACTTTGTTAAAGAGGCCGTTGCCCAGGTTATATTAATGTGTGTTGAGAATTGTAGCCTGGGGCTTGGTTTTGGGATTAAGCCTTTCCCACCCTTTTTTTATGTAGGGATAAAAAAAGGGTGGGAATCCAATCATGCCTCAGAGGTGACTTTGTATTAGAGACTTCCCTACTTTGTATATTGTATTAGAGGTTGTGAAGCTACAATATAAAATGGGGGTAGACTACACGAGAGCTTGCACTCTTGGTTCCTGAGGTTAGCATGAGAGAGCGGAGAGAGTAGAGCCAGCAGCGGAAGGACGCCATGTGGAGGAGGCCAGGAGAAGCAGCCAAGATGGCGGAGTGCTGAGTGAGATGCCAGTTTGTGCAGTTTGTATCTGGGATAAGGAAGGAGATGGGGAACTGAGGAGAATAAGTCTGGTGAGCTAGAAACCTTTGATTCTAGGAAACTCGGATAAATCAGTAGCTTTGTGAGCACTGAATGTGATTGGGTTTTGGAGCCCAGTGTATGTTTTACTTGCCCACCGAGTGCAAGCTAGGATTAAAGACTATGGCCCACCAGTTTGTGGCTCCGTTGTTTCTTTACAGACTGTCCAAATCCAATGCGAACCTGCATGGGCCACGTGGCGGCTGTAATAGTAGCCCTGGCCCTGGCTTCTGGCTTTACATCTATCTCTAAACTGACTTTCATTTTGTGGCAATATATTGGTTTGGAAAGATATTTTCTATCCCTAAATGAGAGAGTTGGATGAAATCTATGGTTATGCCCTCACCAGATAGCTCAGTTAGAGAATCATTCTGATACACCAAGGTTGTAGGCTTGAGCCTCAGTCAGGAGACATCCATGAATTAAACAGTGAATGCATGAGAACATTGGTATTGTCACATTTGGAGTTTAGCAGTTGTAATAGGTGTGAGTGATGTATTGTTGTAGTCTGAATCTGTCATTTCTTAATGATACATCAGGTAGAGCTTATTTTTACAAGGTTAGGTGCTTGGTTTCATTAAAATAAAAAACATGTACTCTATACAGCTTGTTACTGGCATAAGAACAGGCATATAGATCATTGGAACAGAACAGAGAACCGAGAAATAAGCCCACAGCTTTATGGACAATTGATAATTGACAAAGGAGGTAAGAGCATACAATGGAGGAAAGACAGCCTCTTTAACAAATGGTGTTGGGAAAACTAGACAGCTACCTGCAAAAAAGTGAAACTGGACCACTAACTTACACCACTCACAAAAATAAACTCAAAATGGATAAAGGACTTAAATGTAAGTTGTGAAACCATAAGCATCCTAGAAGAAAACAGGCAGTAAGCTCACCAACATCTATTGCAGCAATATATTTGCTGATTTATCTCCATAGGCAAATGAAATAAAAGACAGGATAAAAAAATGGGACTATATCAAATTAAAAAGCTGTTGTACAGCTAAAGACAATATGAACAGAATAAAAAGACAAACCACATAATGGGAGAACATATTTGACAATACAACTGATAAGGGGTTAATAACCACAATTTATGAAGAACTTGTAAAACTCAACACCAGGAAGAGAATCCAGTAAAAAAAAAGGGCACAAGAAGTGAATAAACACTTCTCCAAAGAGGACATACAGATGGCCAATAGACAGATGAAAAAATGTTCAACATCACTAATTATTAGAGAAATGCAAATTAAAACCACAATGAGTCTGACCAGGCAGTGGTGCAGTGGATAGAGCATCGGACTGGGATGCGGAGGACCCAGGTTCGAAACCCTGAGGTCACCAGCTTGAGTGCAGGCTCATCTGGTTTGAGCAAAAGTTCACCAGCTTGGACCCAAGGTCGCTGGCTCAAGCGAGGGGTTACTCAGTTTGCAGAAGGCCCGCGGTCAAGGCCCATATGAGAAAGCAAACAATGAACAACTAAGGTGTCACAATGAAAAACTGATGATTGATGCTTCTCATCTCTCTCCATTCCTGTCTGTCTGTCCCTATCTATCCCTTTCTCTGACTCTCTCTCTGTCTCTGTAAAAAAACAAAACAAACAAAAAAAGCCCCTAACAAACAAAGAAAGAAATACTGTACGGTAATCAGAGTATCAGTGAAAGGGAACCTTGGAAGTTAGAGTTAAGAAGTATATGATTTCTAAGAACCCAACAGGTAGCGGTGCTCAGACTAGATGAGTTGCCCATTCATGTCTTGTGCCAAGTGCACAGCTTTGCTTAATAAACTGCTTGCTTTGCTTGAACACTGCACCCTGTCTCTCACGTGAATTCTTTCTCAGCTGAGAAGCCCCCTTGGACCTGAGTTTTCTCTGTGCCATTATCAGGTACATTATTGTAGATGCAAAAGACAATAGACAGGCTCAATTAAAGTAAGCCTTTGACCTTTGTTAGAGAAAAATACCTCCCTAGGACATGACTATGTACCATGAACTGCTTTTAGTTAGAAAGTTTTAATATCATATCATCCTGTGTGGTTATTTTCAGTCTTTGAGTTTGTAAGGCTACCATGCAAGTCTCCCCGGAGCTTGTCAGGTTCAGCATGTGGCCCTTTTTTGTCCACACCCTCCTCAGAGAGATGCTGGCTTTCTAGAGAAGTGCTTCCCTGTCACAGGAGAGCCCTAGCTCTATGTCAATCAGGCATCGCTGATTCGACTTTCCTTGCAGTGGGACACTCCTGCTCAGCAGCAGAGCTGACAGCCTCTCTGAGACTACTATTGAGAAGACAATGTGGATTCTACTTATTGGTGCTGAGACCAATCACCACTGAAGGAAAGGCATGACCCACATACCAGTGAGTTGTATGAATCACATGGGCAGTTTGTTAATCACAGATCATATGGTGTACCTGGGTTCAGCTTAATGTGTCTCCATCAGCATGCTTGTCTAGCTGTCCTTAGAGTGGCCAGCACAGAGACTACACATTTAACGTTGGAGTCTGGGTGACTAACTGCAACTGGGGACCTCTTGGCTTTAGTATCCTTTCTGGCTGTATGGGAAATAGTCATGGCCACTGTCATAGCTGCCTGGCCCACACAGGTTCGCATTTGATTTGGACAAAGGGTAATGAAACAACGAAGGCAAGAACTGATGGGTCATTAGCTTTAATCCTAGGTTGCAACCACGGGCAAGAAATACACAAGGTGGGAAAACATTTCCCTTTCCATTCAGGGCTCCCAAAGCCAATGACCTATCCAAGTTACCAAGAATCTAAGGTATCTACCTGACCAGCCTTATTCACCTCTGTTCCCCATCTCCTTCTCTCTGCACAAACTGGCTTCTCCCTCAGCACTCCACCATCTTGGCTGCTTCTACTGGCCTCCTGCACGTGGCCTTTTCTCTGCTCTCTCCTCTCTGATGCTAATCTCAGGAACCAAGAGAGCAAGCTCCCATTCTGCCCTCATTTTATACTGTAGATTCATAACCTTTAATCCAATATACAAAAAAGAGGAAGTCTCTAATACAAAGTCACTTATCTGAGGCATGATGGAATTGTACCACCCCACATCAAAAAGGATGGGAAAGGCTTAATCCCAAAACTAAGCCCCAGTCTACAAGGATCCTACCTGCCCACAGCCCGCCCCCAACACACTGTAATATCACCAGGGTGACTGCTTCCATGTGGGCAGTGCCATCTTTAACAAAGTGAGCATAATATATTTTATCTGCCCAACAGATATGTAATTTAAAATCTTTGAAGTTTGTAGTCATTTGCTTTATAGTGCAATATGGTCCCTTTTAAATATGCTCTCAGTGTGTGTCTCTGCTGTTAGGTCGTGTGCACCTTGGAAACAGCACCTTGGCGGCAGTCAGTAGTAAAGGATGGGTACTGTGCATTATCTGTCAGTGGTTGATCCACTTACCTGCTTATGTTAAGTATGTTTTTTAATTCTGTGCTTATCTTCTTTTTTTGTGGGAATCTATTGGTTTTGAAAGAGGTATTTTCTATCCCTAAATGAGAAAGTTGGATTAAAGCTATGGTTATGCCCTGGCCAGATAGCTCAGTTTGGCAGAGCATCATTCTGATACTCCAGGCATGTAGGCTCGATCTTCAGGGGACATCCAAGAATTAAATAGTGAATGCATGAGAATATTGGCACGGTCACATTTGGAGTTTAGCTGTTCGAATAGGTGTGGGTGCCACATTATTGTAGTTTTAATTTATAATTTACTAATGTTATATATCAGTCAGAGATTATTTTTGCAAGGTTAAGTACTTGCTTTTGTCGACATAAGAAACATGATACCTGAGCTAAAGTGACTCCAAACGTTTGGGATAAAGATCTTGTCCCAGTAGGGCCCAAGCTCTACATCAATCAGGCGTCCCTGATTTGACTTCCCAGTGCAGTGAGACAGTCCTGCTTATCTGCAGGCTGGCAGCCTCTTTGACACTACTCTTGAGGCAGCTATGAGGATGCTACTGATAAGTGCCAACACTAACTGCCACCGGAGGAAAAGCATGAGACTGACACAAGTTAGTTGCAACAATCACAGGCAATTTATTACTCACAAATCCTTTTGGCATGCCTGGGTACAGCTTAAGGGGGCCCCATCAGTGTGCTCCTCTCTGCTATCTTTAGTCAGAGCTCAGAGTGGAGTGGAGACAGTTCACATTCACCTTGGAGTCTGGGCAACTACTGCAGCAGGGGACCCCTCAGCTTTAGTACCTTTACTGGTGGACACCTTCTAACAGGTGTCAATTTATAGGATTATCACTTCAAAGTACCTTTTTGGGAGTTCCTCACAGGGAACCCCTTTTTTGTTAATCTACTGAAATGTTTACATCAAATCACTTTTTAAGATGTTCTTATTTACTTTAACTTACAAAGTTATGATGCCAAGCCACTTATCTAGGTATAACTTCACGCATACACACTAACTGGGCCCTGCTGGAAAGTCAGAGTCTGTTTATCATATCTGCACCCACTATATCAATTCCTATCCAGATGGCATAACATTATTTAGTTTCCTTAAATGTTTTATTATTATATTTTAATTAATTTTATATATCTTCCATATTTGTTTTTTATATTTCTATATATTAAAGTACTCTAACATTATATTACTACAGATCTCTAATGCTGCAGAGACTCAGTGTAGCAATTTCTTTTTATTTCTTTATTTAAAGAAATTATTTTAGAGAGTGAAGAGAGAGAGACAGAGAAAGAAGGAGGGAAGAGCAGAAAGCATCAACTCCCATATGTGTTTTGACCAGGCAAGACCAGTCGTTTTATTTTAATTATTTGTTTGTTCTTTTGTTTTATTCATTTTAGAATGTGTGTGTGTGTGGGGGGGAGAGAGGTAATTTCTTTAATGCATGTAAAATAAAAGAAAGGAGGGAAGATTCCATCAGGGCCTGAGAGGTAGAGCCCAACAGGATGAGCAAGTAGGGAAGAGTTTGTGCTCTCACTGTTTTGCAGGAGGGGACTGTCAGGGGCAGGTCAAAGGTATGATCCTATTGACGCACCAGAGTGGTCAGACACAGCTCAGTGATGGCAAAGAGAAACCTTCTGGTAAAAAAGTGCTCTGCCAGTGGTGTGACTTCCCACATAGACCTGTTCAGTTTGTGAATTTCTATCGGATCAGGAGGAGGTCCCATTCCACTGAACGCTTTCTTGTCCACACTGTGTTCCTCCGCCTGGAGACTGTTTAGATACGAATTCATTTTCAGTGAAATGAAATATGTTCTCTCCATTTCTGGCTTGTGTTTGTATTATCTGAATAGGTTTTTTTTAAAGAGTTGATTTTTAATTTTATAAAGTCCCTGGATTTTTCTATTTCGATGAGTCCCTGAAATCTAGAAGAATGGAGAGGGGCGTGGCGGGCCCCCAAGGCGCCTGGACTGGAGGCTGGAGGTGGAGAAGAGAGTTGCGGGCGGGCTCAGGCACCGCGCAGTAGTCAGGACGGCGGTAAGAAGGGTTGTGGGGACCTCTACACTGTCCCCCACCCCTGACTCCAAGGGAGGCGGTCGGCGAGGCGGCGTGAAGGTGAGGTGCATTGTAACGTGTGTTCTGAAGGAAAGTGAGAAAGTAGGGGATCGTCAGGTTTTCTTTATTGCTCATGTGTGCAAGGAAGATTGTTATAGTTTCGTGCGTATCGTTGCGCGGTGTTTTTATTACATTTCAGTTACAATGGCATTGTAATCGCCAGTTTAATTTATTTTGTGGGTTATTGAGAAGTGCATTTGATAACTTGTAGCGATAAGGGCTTTGTAGTTATTTTAGTTGCGGATTTCTAGAGGAAGCGCCAGGACGGGAAGATACATCGTCTCTGTTTGTTACCACTTGAGTCTAGTCTAATGCGGCTTTTAAAAAAATATGCCGTAAGCGCATATTTTGGATACCCCGGTGCCCTCGTGTGGACATTTCGAGGAATGACACCGTAGCGTAGGCTCCTCTAGGAAAGCGGAATCCACTCTGCCGTTCACGTACGGTTTTTTTTCTGTCCTTACCGATTATTTAAAAATGATTTTATTAAATTTAGAGAGGGTAGAGAAAGAAAGAGAAGGGGGAGGAACAGGAGCATCAACTACCATATGTGCCTTGACCAGGCAAGCCCAGGGTTTCAAACCGGCGACCTCAGTGTTCCAGGTGGAAACTTTATCGATTTTTTTGAAGCGGAGTGTCTATCGTTTTTGTTTTATTTTATTTTTTTATTTATTCATTTTTAGAGAGGAGAGAGAGAGGGAGAGGGAGAGACAAAGAGGGAGAGAGAGAGGAGGGGGGAGGAGCTGGAAGCATCAACTCCCATATGTGCTTTGACCAGGCAAGCCCAGGGTTTCCAACCGGCGACCTCAGCATTTCCAGGTCGACGCTTTATCCACTGCACCACCACAGGTCAGGCTCTATCAGAACACCACAGGCTGTCTCCCTTTAGTGACAGGTCTGGAACAGCAGAGGTCCACCCTCTCTCTCCCTCTAACACATGCCCAGGACTTGCAGGGACGCCCTGTGTCACCTGCATTTGCCGGTGGCTCCTCTGGGAAAAGGAATATGACTGGCACGAGTCCTTCACCCTCAAGCCAGCTCTTGCACAGACCAGCCCCCAGAACAGCACGTAGTTGGCTGCAGGGCAGGGTGGGTAGGACCAGCTCCTGTGCCCCATCAGCTGAGATTTCTACACTGAGATACCTCATGGACTGATTTCTTTCTGAGAAGACAGGGCAATACCTAACTTTATTTAATCCTGAGGTTTAGATTAGGAAACTGGCTACGGTCTTTGTTTTACAATTAGTACTCCCCGCTGTCTTTGTTGTTGTTTTTGAGAGAGAAGCAGAGAAAAACAAAAACATTGAGATGATCTTGTATGTGCCCTAATCAAGGAATCAAACCAACAACCTCCATGGTCTTGGACGAAGCTCTAACCAACTAAGCTATCTGGCCAGGATTTAAATTTACTGATTTATAGAGAGACAGAGAGAAGAAAGGAGAGAGAAAAAAGTGGGAAGGGTAACATTCATTTGTTGTTCCACTCAGTCGTGTACTCATTGGTTATGCCCTGACTGGGGATCAAATCCACAACTTTGGTGTTTCCGGTTGATGTTACTTACCACCTGAGATAACTAGCAAAGGCTCTCCACAGATTCTTTCTTTTTTATTCACAGAGAATTGCCTGATTAGAGAAAGTGCAGTTATTGGAGTTGCTGCTGCTTGCACTGGTTGGGCTGCTCTTCCCAAAAAAGTATAAAGCTAGTAAAACCTTGTTGCCCAGTGTGGAGTGAGTTGGGCAATGTTCTGTATGTGCACAGGGCTGCCAAGCCTCAAGAAGGTGAAGAATAAACAAACTATGGCTGTGTGTGTACCGAAGCTACCCCACCAGGACAAAGGGTGGATCAAATGGGGGGTGAGATACAAGAAAGAAACAAGGTAAACCCAGCAGACTGTGCTTGCTCTGACAACAGATAATTAAAAGAGGACACGCAAAGCACACATCACGCAGCCCCTTTTAAGCAAGTAGCCCTGCTTAGATTAAATGGCCAAGGAGGCTAACAAACCACAGATAGCCAATTCAGATCCCACTCAGGCAAGGTGACAAGACAGGCAATGTGTACACCTCTTCCGTGACAACTGGCAGACTGAAACTATTTTAACACACAATGTAACAAAGACAACATTTTCAAGATTGGGCAAGATAACAATTTTATTCAACTCAAAGGAACAAAAACAGAAAGTCAAGCAATATGAGGAGACAGAAGAATATACCCTAAATGAAGGAACAGTATGAAGAATTGGTGCTTCTCATCTCTCTCCCTGTCTGTCCTATCTGTTACTCTCTCTGTCATAAAAAAAAGAGAAGAGAAAAAAAAAGGAAACAAAAAAAGGACAGTATCACTTCTGGTAAGGCTAAAGAGTTTGGCTTGACCTATATCCAGCAAAGAGCTCCCTGATCTCTCTAAGTTATAAGTTCCCCACTAAGTTGAATTTTACCCTTCCTCTTGTAGGAACAGGATCTATCTAGAAAGATCATCACAGTCATGACCTCATCACAGTTATGAGCAAAAAGCTGCTGAGAACTAGTCATTCCAAGAGACACCGGGGCAGGGCTGAGCCCTCTATGCTCAAACTGTCATTTCCGCTCACCAATAATATACCCCTCATTTCCTCTCAGGAGTCCCATGAGAATGTAATAGAGGCCACGTGATCTTCCCATTCTTTTCCATGGAGCAATAGAGTAGTTGTATTTTCTATCTCTGAAAACTTGGGGAAAGGGGACATCTCATTTATTATAACAGTGGCAGAATCTATGAATGACAGACAGTACTAGTTTATCATCTGGTTTAGACTCCAATCTTTGTAAAAACATGTAAAGGACAGATAACTACACATATACATATATACACATATGTATAGGTATATTATTGTGTAATAAGGAAAGAAAACTTTTCTCAGTTAATACAAAAATATACCTGTTGGAGATTAACATTTTGAGTAAAGAACATTCTGATGGAGACTTGTCAATTGACATCAGTGACCTGTGATCCAAGATACATGTTATGGCTTATCTGTTTGCTTCCAAAATCTTTTTCAATCTCAGCTCATTTTTAGCATTTTCACTTTGTACACCCAACTATGCCACCCACAGACAACAATTTATTGTAATGCACATTCCTTGTATCTCAAAGCTGTAACTGCTTCTGATAACTATCAAAAGCCTTGAGAGAACAGCAATGACTCAAGTTGTGCTTTCAGAACAAATGGGGCAGGTGAATCAAACAATTTGCTTCAGTCTTTAACACTGCATCAGTCACATATCCAGAAGCAATAACACTCAGAATCTGCTCTAAACAAAAAGTCTCAGTGGAAAAGATGTCAACCGTACTCTTCCATTTATGAAGCACCAGGTCGTGGCCTTCTCATTCTTGATTCCACCATCAAAGGAAAAAATCACTGAGACCATAAATGAATTTAGTAGCTCAAATTCTATTGGTTAATAATTTCTTTGAGCCTCACTGTCATTTCCTGGTCAAACAAAGTAACCCTTTACCCCACCCAGGGGTGGCATGTGCAAAAAAAAAGTAAAACAGTTAACTTGTGCATAGGGAGCTGCCGTCCAGAACATGTTCAGAAGTAGTCTGTATATGGCCAACTCTCCATAGTCTGAGGCGGACAGGAGGCTACCAGACCATCCAGAGCAGAGAATGCTCAGAGTCACACAAACTAGGCTTGGCATTTGCTCACACAAATCTCTTGTAGAGATGAAGGAAAATAAAGTAACGCTGACTTATACAAAGATTTAACATATTCATTAAAATCACACATCCTCTCATTCACATCTTCTCTTTAAATTAAACTTTTAAAAATAAATTTTACAAAAAAATTGGGAGAATATAATGGGCCATTTGTGCATTCACAAACTTGAGAAATAAAATATTATAAATACATATGAAGCCTTTCTCAAATATATACTCTTCCTTCCCTACCCCACAGCAAAATACTATTATGAATTGTCAGTTCCTCACTCTCATGCATGGCACTCTTTACAACAAAGCTATAATCAATAAACAAGACATAGTATTAATATTTTTTTTAATTTTAATTTTATTTTTTTAATGGGGCGACATCAATAAATCAGGTTACATATATTCAAAGATCAACAAGTCCAGGTTATCTTGTCTTTCAATTATGTTGCATACCCATCACCCAAAGTCAGATTGTCCTCTGTCACCTTCTATCTAGTTTTCTTTGTGCCCCTCCCCCTCCCCCTTTCCCTCTCCCTTTCCCCCCTCCCCCCGTAACCACCACACTCTTATCAATGTCTCTTAGTTTCACTTTTATGTCCCACCTACGTATGGAATAATGCAGTTCCTGTTTTTTTCTGATTTACTTATTTCACTTCGTATAATGTTATCAAGATCCCACCATTTTGCTGTAAATGATCCGATGTCATCATTTCTTATGGCTGAGTAGTATTCCATAGTGTATATGTGCCACATCTTCTTTATCCAGTCATCTATTGACGGGCTTTTTGGTTGTTTCCATGTCCTGGCCACTGTGAACAATGCTGCAATGAACATGGGGCTGCATGTGTCTTTACGTATCAATGTTTCTGAGTTTTTGGGGTATATACCCAGTAGAGGGATTGCTGGGTCATAAGGTAGTTCTATTTTCAGTTTTTTGAGGAACCACCATACTTTCTTCCATAATGGTTGTACTACTTTACATTCCCACCAACAGTGGATGAGGGTTCCTTTTTCTCCACAGCCTCTCCAACATTTGCTATTACCTGTCTTGCTAATAATAGCTAATCTAACAGGTGTGAGGTGGTATCTCATTGCAGTTTTGATTTGCATTTCTCTAATAACTAAAGAAGATGAGCATCTTTTCATATATCTGTTGGCCATTTGTACTTCCTCCTGGGAGAAGTGTCTGTTCATGTCCTCTTCCCATTTTTTTATTGGATTGTTTGTTTGTTTGTTGTTGAGTTTTATGAGTTCTTTGTATATTTTGGATATTAGGCCCTTATCTGAGCTGTTGTTTGAAAATATCATTTCCCATTTAGTTGGCTTTCTGTTTATTTTGTTATCAGTTTCTCTTGCTGAGCAAAAACTTCTTAGTCTGATGTAGTCCCATTCATTAATTTTTGCCTTCACTTCTCTTGCCTGTGGAGTCAAATTCATAAAATGCTCTTTAAAACCCAGGTCCATGAGTTTAGTACCTATGTCTTCTTCTATGTACTTAATTGTTTCAGGTCTTATGTTTAGATCTTTGATCCATTTTGAGTTAATTTTTGTACAGGGGGACAAACTGTAGTACAGTTTCATTCTTTTGCATGTGGCTTTCCAGTTTTCCCAGCACCATTTATTGAAGAGGCTTTCTTTTCTCCATTGTATGTTCTTGGCCCCTTTATCAAAAATTATTTGACTATATATATGTGGTTTTATTTCTGGACTTTCTATTCTGTTCCATTGGTCTGAGTGTCTATTTTTCTGCCAATACCATGCTGTTTTGATTGTCGTGGCCCTATAATAGAGTTTGAAGTCAGGTATTGTAATGCCCCCAGCTTCATTCTTTTTCTTTAGGATTGCTTTGGCTATTCGGGGTTTTTTATAGTTCCATATAAATCTGATGATTTTTTGCTCTATTTCTTAAAAAATGTCATTGGAAGTTTGATGGGAATTGCATTAAATTTGTATATTGCTTTGGGTAATATAGCCATCTTGATTATATTTATTATTCCTAACCAAGAACAAGGAATATTCTTCCATCTCATTATATCTTTCTCGATTTCTCTTAACAATGGTTTATAGTTTTCATTATATAAGTCCTTTACATTCTTTGTTATGTTTATTCCTAAGTATTTTATTTTTTTTGTTGCAATCGTGAAGGGGATTATTCTTTTGAGTTCATTCTCAGTTGTTTCATTGTTGGCATATAGAAAGGCTATTGACTTCTGTATGTTAATTTTGTATCCTGCGACCTTACTGTATTGGCTTATTGTTTCTAGTAGTCTTTTTGTGGATTCTTTGGGGTTTTCGATGTATAGGATCATATCATCTGCAAAAAGTGATACCTTTACTTCTTCTTTTCCGATATGGATGCCTTTTATTTCTTTGTCTTGTCTGATTGCTCTGGCTAGAACCTCTAGTACCACATTAAATAAGAGTGGAGAGAGTGGACAACCCTGTCTTGTTCCTGATTTAAGGGGGAAAGCCTTCAGTTTAGTGCCATTTAATATGATGTTAGCTGATGGTTTATCATATATGGCCTTTATCATGTTGAGATATTTTCCTTCTATACCCATTTTGTTGAGAGTCTTAAACATAAAATTGTGTTGTATTTTATCGAAAGCCTTTTCTGCGTCTATTGATAAGATCATGTGGTTTTTGTTCTTTGTTTTGTTGATATGGTGTATTACTTTAACCGTTTTACGTATGTTGAACCATCCTTGAGATTCTGGGATGAATCCCACTTGATCATGATGTATTATTTTTTTAATATGTTGTTGTATTCGATTTGCTAGTATTTTGTTTAGTATTTTAGCATCTGTATTCATTAGAGATATTGGTCTGTAGTTTTCTTTTTTTGTGCCATCCTTGCCTGGTTTTGGTATGAGGGTTATGTTGGCCTCATAAAATGTGTTTGGAAGTATTGCTTCTTCTTCAATTTTTTGGAAGACTTTCAGTAGAATAGGAACCAAGTCTTCTTTGAATGTTTGATAAAATTCGCTGGTATAGCCGTCAGGTCCTGGACTTTTATTTTTGGGGAGGTTTTTAATGGTTTTTTCTATTTCTTCTCTACTGATAGGTCTGTTTAGGCTTTCTGCTTCTTCTTGACTCAGTCTAGGAAGGTTGTATTGTTCTAGGAATTTATCCATTTCTTCTAGGTTGTTGAATTTAGTGGCATAAAGTTTTTCATAGTATTCTACAATAATTCTTTGTATATCTACGGTGTCCGTGGTGATTTCTCCTCTTTCATTTTGGATTTTGTTTATATGAGTTCTTTCTCTTTTTTCCTTGGTAAGTCTTGCCAAGGGTTTGTCAATTTTGTTGATCTTTTCAAAGAACCAGCTCCTTGTTCTATTAATTTTTTCTATAGTTTTTCTGTTCTCTAATTCATTTATTTCTGCTCTGATTTTTATTATCTCCTTTCTTCGGCTAGTTTTGGGTTGTTTTTGTTCTTCTTTTTCTAGTTCCTTAAGGTGTGAAGTTAAGTGGTTCACTTGGGCTGTCTCTTGTTTGTTCATATATGCCTGAAGTGATATGAACTTCCCTCTTATCACTGCTTTTGCTGCATCCCATAGATTCTGATATGTCGTATTGTCATTTTCATTAGTCTGTATATATCTTTTGATCTCTGCACTTATTTCTTCTTTGACCCATTCATTTTTTAAAAGTATGTTGTTTAGTTTCCACATTTTTGTGGGATTCTTTTCCTCCTTTTTGCAGTTGAATTCTAGTTTCAAGGCTTTATGATCAGAAAATATGCTTGGTACAACTTCAATTTTTCTGAATTTGCTGATGTTGTTTTTGTGGCCCAACATATGGTCAATTCTTGAGAATGATCCATGTACACTGGAGAAAAATGTATACTCAGTCACTTTGGGATGAAATGTCCTGTAGATGTCTATTATATCCAGGTGCTCTAGTGTTTTGTTTAAGGCCACTATATCTTTGTTGATTCTCTGTTTGGATGACCGATCTAGAGCCGTCAGCGGTGTATTGAGGTCTCCAAGTATGATTGTATTTTTGTCAGTTTTTGTTTTAAGGTCAATAAGTAGCTGTCTTATATATTTTGGTGCTCCTTGGTTTGGTGCATATATATTAAGAATTGTTATGTCTTCTTGATTCAGTGTCCCCTTAGCCATTATGAAATGTCCATTTTTGTCTCTGAGTACTTTTTTGTCTTGTAGTCAGCATTATCAGATATGAGTATTGCTACACCTGCTTTTTTTTGGATGTTATTTGCTTGGAGTATTGTTTTCCAGCCTTTCACTTTGAGTTTGTTTTTATCCTTGTTACTTAGATGAGTTTCCTGTAGGCAGCATACAGTTGGATTTTCTTTTTTAATCCATTCTGCTACTCTGTGTCTTTTTATTGGTGAGTTTAATCCGTTTACATTTAGTGTAATTATTGACACTTGTGAGTTCCCTATTGCCATTTTATAGATTGCTTTCTGTTAGTTTTGTGTCTTGTTTGATCCTTCTCTTTCATTTTTTTATCTTTTGTTTTTATTTGGTTGTATTCCATACATCTTTCCTCTGTTGCTATCTTTTTTATCTCATGTGCTTCTGTGGTGGTTTTTTCAATGGTGGTTACCTTTAGGTAATGAAAAGGGTTCCTACCCTGTTCATTGTAGCGCACTACTTTGTGAGTACTTTTGCACTCCATCGTCCTTTGCTACTGTTAATCTCCATCCTCTCCCCCCTTTCTTTTTGTTGTTGTCACAGTTTAAATTTGGTTTTATTGTGTTCTTCTTGGAGCTTTTACTTGTGGCTTTATTTTTTTTTTGTTCTTTGTATCTGATTGGAGAACCCCCTTTAGTAATTCCTGGAGTGGGGGTTTTCTGATGATAAATTCCCTCATCTTTTCTGTATCTGTGAATGTTTTTATTTCTCCTTCATATTTGAAGGATAGCTTTGATGGGTATAGTATTCGTGGCTGAAAGTTCCTCTCTTTCAGGACTTTAAATATTGGGGTCCACTCTCTTCTAGCTTGTAGAGTTTCTGCTGAGAAATCTGATGATAATCTAATGGGCCTTCCTTTATATGTTGTATTCTTCTTTTCCCTGGCTGCCTTGAGAATTTTTTCTTTGCCATTGGTTTGTGCCAATTTCATTATGATGTGCCTTGGAGTAGGTTTGTTGGGGTTAAGAAAACTCAGATTTCTGTTTGCTTCATGAATTTGAGGCTTTAGTTCTTTCCACAGGCTTGGGAAGTTCTCATCTATTATTTGTTTGTGTATGTTCTCCATTCCATTTTCTCTCTCTTCTCCCTCTGATATACCTATTATTCTTATGTTATTCTTTCTGATGGAGTCAGATAATTCTTGTAGGGCTATCTCATTTTTTTTTTTAATTTTTGAGTCTCTTTCTTCCTCTCTCTGTTGTGCCTCAAGTTGCTTGTCTTCTATTTCACTAATCCTCTCTTCTATCTGGCCTGTTCTATTAGCCAAGCTTGTTACTTCGTTTTTCAGCTCGTGAATTGAGTTTTTCATCTCTGTTTGATTTGTTTTTATAGTTTCAATTTCCTTGGACATATATTCTTTGTGTTCACTGAGTTGTTTTCTGAGCTCCCTAAATTGCCTTTCTGTGTTTTCTTGTATATCTCTGAGTATTTTTAGGATTTCTATCTTGAATTCTCTGTCATTTAACTCCAAGTTTTCCAATATATTAAATTTTTTCTCCATAGATTTTTCCTCTTCTATCTGTGTTACCTCTCTTTCTTTTGTATCCATGATATTCGATTTTCTCTTCCTTAATGGCATCTGAGGGTGGTTTTGTTGATAGTATCAATGAGACTTAATAAAAAATAAAAAGTTAAAAAAATAAAAAATTGAAAAAAGCTTTTTTTAAAAAAAATTAATAATGAAATAAAGAAAAATAAAATAAAATAAAAATTTAAAAAAAGGAAATTATTCCCCCCTCCTTTTTTTCTCTCCTCTCCTCTCCCTTCTTTCTTGAGAAAATCTTGTGGTGAACTGTGAATTATATTGTATTTAATAGAACAAACAATGCCTGTAATGGAGGGCCTGAATTGGGGAAAAGTAATAAAGGGGCAAGAAAAAAAAAAAGGAGGTGGGGTATGGACCCACAAGAAGCAAATAATGAAAAAATTTGGATCAAGAATAAAATGATTTGCGTTTAGGTGTTGGTTGACTAAGAGTTATGATGAGAGGAGTAAGAGGGAAACAGGAAAATGGGGGGACAAATTTAAAAATTACTATTGTATTTAGTGGAACAAGAGCTTGATAAAATGGAGAGCCAGGGATGGGATCACTGCTAGTGAGTTAAAAAGGTAAAGTAAAAACCCCCCATAATGCCACAAACATAAGTTTGAGTCCCAGATAAAATAATTTGTTTGTTATTGAGGTTTGAATGAGAGGAGATGTAAAGGAAAAAGGAAGAAACTAATATAGAGGGAGAAAAGAAGAGAGAGAGAGAAAAAAAAGAGGGGATCACTAAAAGAAGAAAAAAGAAAAAAGAGGAGAGAGAGAGAGAGATTGGGAGAGAGAGAGATTGAGAGTTAAGGGTTTTGGAGTGCAACCCTCATAGAGAGAAAGGAAGAGGAAAGAAAAGATAATGGGAGATGTAACACTTATGGGTAGTGTAGTTCAAGGAGAGAGTAAGACCGGTAGGGAGTTAAACGACCAAATTGGAGGAGGAAAAAAAAAGAAAAAAGAAAAAAAATCAAGGATGAAGATAAGAGAAACAAATGAACAAATATAATAAAATGGGATAGGTTATAAAGTCTGCGGATTATTCTGATTTTGAGAGGTTATCTTCTTGCTTTTTCTTTTCTCTCCCTCTTCCTGGTCGGCGACTCTGTACCCCGGGTTCTGCCCCTTTGGCACACTCAGGTAGAGGTTTGCAGTTGATAAGTCTCTATGGCGATGTCATGTATTGTGCTTCAGTCTCGTTGGCAGTCGAGGCTCATTAGCGTTTATAGGCTCCGACAGTGAGAGAGTCTGTGTTCCAAGAGCCTCTCTCCTAGTCTTTCCTTCCTCAACCAGCAGCCTGAGAATCCAGCTATGGGGTTGCTGCTGCCTCTGCCTGGATAGTAAGAGGCTCAAAGAGCGGGCAACTCCCCACTCTTATTTCCACTCAGCACAGGGCTCTGGGTAAGGCTCAGTCAGTCAGAGCTTCTAGCATAATCAGCCGGGGCTTTCGCCTACTCAAAGACCTCTGGCTCTGTCACTCTGTCCGGTAACACGGGCGGGTCTGCGCGCGCAGACCAGGATGTTAGACCAGAAGTCTCGCTCTCTGAGTGAAACCCCCCACCCGCACTAAAAATTTCCAATGTTGGAATTGGCTCTCGCTTGTCCCCGTGTGCCGCTCTTTCAAGGCTCTGGGGCGGCCCGTGACTCCGCTCTCGGCCCACACAAATGCCTCCGACTCTGCCCCTCTGTGGGACAACACGGGCTCCCACTCCGGAGGTGCTGGGACGAGTCTCCTTCCCACTCTCCGTGCACGCAGACCAGGATGTGAGGCCAGAGTCTCGCCCTCTGAGTGAAACCTCCCACCCGCACTGATAAGTTCCAGTTTTGTAATTAGCTCTCGCTCCCTCCCCGTGTGCGGCTCTCCCCGGGTGCTGGGGCAGCCCGGAGGCTTTCGGCCCACACAAAGGCCTCTGACTCTCCCTTTCTGTGGAGTAACTCGGGCGCACCCTCCAGGGGCTTTGGAAGGAATCTCTTGCCCACTATGCGCCTACCAGGGGATCAGGTAAAATGGCTGCGCCGGTTGTGTTTCTTTTCTGGGTTTGGCGTGAGTGTTAGCTGTATTGCCCAGGTTGTCACAGAAACAGTTTTTCCTTGGCTTAGATCTCCATGCCACAGCCTGGTTTGGCCGTTTGTGCTGCGGCCTGGATCTATTCACCCCCTTTGCCCGCCTTAGTTTCTATATTCTGTTTCCAGTGAAAATCGCCCTGTTTAGGTTAGTGAGGAAGGCGGAGCATTTCTTACTCCCTATTTCCTTCAGGGTTTGGTTATATATTTAGCCAATATTTCACTCGATCATACCTTTGGGTGTATTGCGAAACATCTGGAGGCTCCAAGGATAGGTTTTTCTGTTTCTGGTTGAAGATCTTGTTGAGGTTTGGGGGAGATTTATCGGTATCGCTTCCTACTCCGCCATTTCTCTGACGTCATCTCTAGTATTAATATTTTTAATTACAAAAATATAATAGCACTGTACTGTCAATGTGACTTCTGTAGTTTGCATTCTTTTCCATCTACATGATGTATTCCAGACTTAGTAGGCAATGAGTATTAAGATTTCTCAGCAGAGGACTGCCAAGATATTTTCTGTTTTGATTTAGACCATTGTCAACTTGGAACACTCACTTTAAGCCCAACTAAGTCACTTTAAGTCACTTTAAGCCCCACTAATTTTGTTACTGGGTTCAACTAAATAAACACTTGTCAATATTCTTCAAGCAATTATAAAGCAGATTCTCTCTCCCTTTATATATTTTGTACACGATTTCTTCTTTCATAAATATTTGCACACTATCCCACATCTCTTTATTCTTTCTAACTCTAGGACAGAGAAATATATAGACACCAAAATATCTTACAATAGGAAGGAATTAGACAAGATGAATTCATTATGTTTGATCCTAGAAAAGTGGGAGTCATCTTTGAAGACTTATGATAGAATGGATATAAGAGATTGAGTGCCTGAATCCTTCAAAGTAGTCCACTATATTACATCATAGGGTCTGTCCCCATGAGGTGTCAGCCCCAAGAAGGCAGGAGTGGGTAAATGTAGGTTAAATTAACAGTCATCATTACCTAAAAACTTCAAGTAGTTTTTATCTTGACATTTTTATACCTGAAGCTAAATGTATCATCAGCAAGCTTTAATCTTATCAGTTAAGGCCCTGTACCACCATGCTGACAGAGAGCCAGCCTGTTTCTAAGGCTATTCTGTCATGGGTACACATCAAGAATCTTCATTGAATCACAAATCCTGCTTTGTTCAGGCCATGAAAGGGAAAAGGAAATTTATGTGTAAAACGCCAGTATATTACTTTTTAGTAAGAAATATAACTGCTTAGGAGAACAGATTATGCCAGTGGCCAAGCTTGGCATCTTCTATGACACAGAGTTCTAAAGTCTCAGTATTGACATTTGATTTTCTTTCTTTTTTTTTTTTTTTGTATTTTTCTGAAGCTGGAAACAGGGAGAGACAGTCAGACAGACTCCCGCATGTGCCCGACCGGGATCCACCCAGCACGCCCACCAGGGGCGACGCTCTGACCACCAGGTGGTGATGCTATGCCCCTCTGGGGCATCGCTCTATTGCAACCAGAGCCACTCTAGCGCCTGGGGCAGAGGCCAAGGAGCCATCCCCAGTGCCCGGGCCATCTTTGCTCCAATGGAGCCTTGGCTGCCGGAGGGGAAGAGAGAGACAGAGAGGAAGGAGAGGGGGTCGAGGTGGAGAAGCAGATGGGTGCTTCTCCTGTGTGCCCTGACTGGGAATCGAACCTGGGACCCCCACACGCCAGGCCGATGCTCTACCACTGAGCCAACTGGCCAGGGCAACATTTGATTTTCAAATCATCAAAGTCTGTGCCACTTTGCAGCATTGCAAAAGTTCTTGTCATTGTCAGCCAGAAGAAATGTCCTGCTTGCCATTGACCAAGCTTTCCTTTCTCAGAGGGTCATTTTACACTTAAAGGCTTCTAAGAAGAATTATGAATTTCCACTTTCAGTCCCCATTGAGTCCTTGCTGGTCTTTCCATTAGTTCTCATTCTTAAAAAGTGATCTGGCAAAGCCTTGATCCCTAAAGCAAATCTCATGAGTGTACTGAACAGTATGTGTACAATCAATGGATTGAGCTTAGTGCCATAAAACCTAAGGGGGCTCTTTCTATATGAAAATTTGTACTTATAGGCATTTGAAGATTAATAAAACCATGAAAGAAGCACATCTTTTCAAGAAAGTTATTATACAGTACTTCATCATCAAGTGTTTTAATTCTAAAAAGTATATATCAACTCAAATTGGTGAAGATATAAACAAGGAAATACATAAATTACACACATACTTTTAAAAGGGAAATTCAAGTGACATAAATGTTCTGTGAAAAAAAAATCTGTGACATTTTTACTATTATTCATCCATATCAGAATGTATGAGTTGGAAAAAATGTAATGGATTTTTAGGCAAATCTTACAATGGTGTTCAAATTGACTTTGTTAGGCCAAAATAATCAAATTATTACTGCACAGTTCATCAGGACTTTAGAACATTTGATCAAACAAGTAAGTTATTTTTCTTTTTTGTGACAGAGAGAGAGAGAGAGTTAGAGACAAGGACAGATAGGGATAGATGGGCAGGAAAAGAGAGAGATGAGAAACAACAATTCTTCATTGCGGCACCTTAGTTGTTCACTGATTGTTTTCTCATATGTGTTGATAGGGAGGCTACAGTGGAGTGAGTGACCTCTTGCTCAACCCAGTGACCATGTGCTCAAGCCAGCAGCCATGGGGTCATGTCTATGATCCCACACTCAAGCCAGAGACCCCACAAGAGTACAAACTTTCTGCTATAACATAAAAAAGATCTGAGGATCTAAAGTATAACATGGCAGCCTGACCAATGGTGGTACAGTAGATAGAGCATCAACCAGAAACACTGAGGTGCCTGGTTGGAAATCTTGTGGTTACTAGCTCAGTATGGGATCAGCAATATGATTCCAAGGTTGCTGGCTTGAACTCATTGGCTGAGTTAACCTAAATATGTGCAAACCGCAGCAGCAATCATCCTGGATTGATGGCTCTCTTGGCTTGAGCATTGTCTTGAAATGCACAGATGGTTGGTTCAGTCTTTGGTTGAGGCACATACAGAAACAGATCAATGTTTCTGTCTCACCCTTACCCCCTTCCTCTCTCTAAATTCAATAAAAATAAAAAAATTAAAAAATAAGAAATAAAGTAAAAAAAAACAATAGAGAACATTTTTTCTGCCAAAAGCATTGACTAAGAATCCAGAACTGCTATTCATTCTTATCCAGGCATCCACAAACTATGGCTTGCGGGCCACATGCAGCCCCCTGAGGCCATTTATCCGGCCACCGCCGCACTGCCGGAAGGGGCACCTCTTTCACTGGTGGTCAGTAAGAGGAGCACTGTATGTGGCAGCCCTCAAACGGTCTGAGGGACAGTGAACTGGCCCCCTGTGTAAAAAGTTTGGGGACCCCTGTTAGACCCTCACCTGCCTCACCTCACTTAATGTTCCCATTTGCCAAATGAGAGAGGAATAATGGTTATCTGCATTTCACAAGTACTTGAACTTAAAACTTATTCTAACCTAATTCAAAACCCAGAAACAATGGTCCTGGATCTGCCAAAAGAGTGTACACATACAGTATCTGAACACATACAACCATCAATTAGTCCTCGTAATTTTTGCATACTGATTTTTTTTAAGAACACCTGCATATAAGCTAATGGTCCAGCTTGTCAAGCCTTCAACCAAGGTGAAGATGGGGTGGAAATTTGGCAGAAAATAAAATAGGATAAGATAGAATAGGAGGGGAGCAAGGAGGTGGCCTGGCCATTTCCAGGTGCTGAACAATCAACAGATCCCTTTAAGATTGTCCTGTTCACTTCTACCCCCTCCCTGTCTGATGGCATTTTAAAATGTTTTTCAGTCCAGAGCACTGCTTTGCTTCTACCAATGTGTCCTTTTTTTGAGGCTTAACCTGACAAAGTTCCCTACAGGCTCAAAGTTAACATGAGAGCTGACTTCTGGCTCCAACATCTACAAGCAAAGAAATAAAAACTCAGCCTCCTACTCTGTCAAATGGGGAAACCACTCCAACTCACGTGGCTGTGAGGATTCAGAAAAGCGGTGCTCATTAGCTCCTGCCAACCATGTGACCAGCACTTTTCCCCTGTGCCTTTTTGACCCATGTCTTGTACAACATTTCTATCAGTTATCCCCTCTCTGCAGCTAACACCACATAGCATGTGAGACCTTGGAGCTCAGGTTGGCCCCGCTCCACTCTGTCCTTTCCATTCCCAGCTGACATCCAGGCCAATAATAATCTCATCTGACCAAGCACACAGAAGCCCAGGCTTAGCCGGGGACACCCTCCCAGTCCTTGCACTCACAATACCTCTTCATTCCTTGGAAACCACAGTCTGAGAAGAAACACTGAGGGGTCACATGATAAGGGCAGTCATCCGGAGAAAAAGGGCAGAAAGACTCAGTGCTCATAACCTCCACCATTATTATGACTTGCTCTTGACCTTCTCTAGAAGCAAAATAGTTATGGCACAAAGGGGTTCGACCCACAGGCCACTGGACTGATTCCCCTAAACTCTTTCCTGGCATCTAATTTGAGATTCCCAAGACGTAGCAGTAATTAATGTGGCTTTACTCGGGTCTCTGTAAAAATTAATTTTTAAAACTTATATATTTTTAAAAAATTATTAAATTTAAAAGTTTTTATTTATTAAGTTTAGAAAGAGAAGACATTGAAAGGTGGAAAGGAGCAGGAAGCATCAATTGGTAGTTGCATCTTCTATGTTTCTTGGCCAGCAAACTTTGAATAGGCATAGGCTTCATAGTCACTTTATGAAAAATTTTTCATTGCTCCACTTTTTCATTGTAGGGACTTACCTGTCCCCATGAATCCCTCTGGTTCCCTTGGGATGAAAACCAAGAGCAGTCTTGAAGGCTTATTTCCTCCTATGTCCCCTGTTTAAGTGATATTTGTTGTTGTTCTTTGGTTTTTATGTAAAGAGCCACAAAGGAATAAGGCAGCAACAATACTGCAAGTTAAGGACAATAATCTCTCCAGGACTGAGGTGCCTCAAAGAAATCAGCTCTTCAATTTATTAAGCAGAAACATAACATGCATGAGAAACTATCAAGCCGAATTCAATATCCAGTTAAATTATTTAGTTTTGAGAAACTAATTAGATTTCTCTTGCCCTTTCTGAGACATAACACCAAATTATCTGCTGTCTGTATCCTGACCTGCAGAGAGCTCCAGGAGGGCCAAGCATTGTGTACTTGAGGCCTTCCCTAAATGTGAAACTGCCTTTAGTCATGTATGATTGGTCTCACCCTTTACTTCCTCAGGATGGGAATGGAAAGTCACTTGGCGCTTTGGCTTTCCTGGAACAAATAACTGCCTGCTCATGAAAGGCTACATGGGGAAACCAAATTCCTAAGAGCCCCTCCACATTTTCCTTGCTCCCTACCTTACCTGGCCATTAGGAAAGTTAATGAAGAGATTTTACATTCAACCTAACAGAAAAGATGGTCATTGAAGAGCTGACTCTTTCAATAGGTCCTGCTTTAAATTCTAGAATGTGAGCAAATATTTTCCACATATCATTACAATAAAACCTGAAGAAGAACACAGAAAACATTGTGACCCTATGTATTCATTGGTGTATAACTATATTACTCCTCAATCCTCAGAGGTTAACTCACTGCATTAATGGGCTGTGGTTTCTACATTACCAGTCCAATCATTCCGGTTCCAGAATAATCTTTGAACATGTGTTTTTTCACCCAGGTTGGGACAATTGCAGTGTATGCAGACACTTTGGATTGTCATGAGCCTGGGCTGAGGGAGGGTCTTAATGACAGGCAGTAAGTGAACTGAATGAAGAACAATAAACACCCGATATGCAAGGACAATTCTGAAAAGCAAAATAAAACACAGAAGCTTGTAAAACTAGACAAGATATGCATTCCATTATAAAGATACAATAAATAAAACAGTAGGGTAATGACACATAAATAGACCAATGACAAAAAAAAATGCCCAGTAATACCTGCATATCCATAGGAAAATTTTGTTTGAGAGATCTTTTTACTTGCATGGAAACAATATAATAAATACTGTGAAAAATGTAAATAAAAATATTGGAGCCTTATATCAAAACCTTGACCAAAATCCATTCCATTTAGATTTTAATGACTATTTATTACTAATGTAGGACATGGAGTCACCTAAATCCTCAAACATAGAGGACAGAGATGGCCTAAGATTGGTTGAAGACTCGGGTGCAGAAGAAAATCCTGTCCCTGTTTTCATAAAAGAAACTTGTCAATTTGGGCATTTGCAAGGCCCCTCAGAAGTAGGAGCCCAGGGTACGTGCCCAGTGTTCCCACTGGTAAATCCACCTCTGATAAAGGTACAAAGAGATTGAAAATGAAAGAATGGGTAAAGGCACACAGGTGGTACAAAGGTAAGTTTACATTTTTTAGTATGTCAACAGTTATTTGTGGGATTACTATTTATGAACAATTGTGTTGTTTCCATATAACAAATGTAAACCTCCTTTCAAAGTTATCTGTATTACATACAAAATTATATAATAGCATACAGTACACTTGAGGGCAAAATGCACTAACAGAAATGAACAGCACTTCATATCAGTGACTTCAGTTAACTAGGGAGGTCCAAATTGGTCTGTGCTCAAAAACATAAATTTTTCAATATAGAACAGAGCAACAAGAAAAAATAAACAAATGCATAATCATAACAGATTTAACACAATGCCATTCCACTTCCAGACTGAGCATGCCTCTTTCAGAACTAATATGTCCCACCTAAGCAGATGGTGGTGCAGTGGTTATAGATTTGAACTGGGAAACAGAGGAACAGCTTCGAATCTCGCGGTTGCTTGCTTGAGCACAGGCTCACCAGCTTGATTGTGCAGAGTCGTTATATTGAGCATGGGATCATAAACATGACACCTATGGTTTCTGGCTTGAGCAAGGGGTCACTCTCTCTGCTGAAAACCTCCACGCTCCCTGTGAAGGCACAAATGAGAAAGCAATAATGAACAACTAAGGAGACTAAGAAGCCATAATAAAATATTGAAGCTTCTCATTTCTGTCACTATCTGTCCTTCTCACTATTTCTCTCTGTCTCTGTAACACACACACACACACACACACACACAAACAAACACAAACACACACACACAGAGAAACAATAGATTCCCAGAAAACAAATCACTGAGGATACAGAAAAGTTTACAAAAATGGCAAACTTGAATCAACGTTTGTGGAAAATCCTCTCTACCAAAACTTTCCTTTGGATCGTACTGAGGCTTGATTCCCAAGATGCACATGAGGAGGCAACAGAGAAGTACATGTAACAGAGACCATTATTGTATGTGCTATGGAGCAAGTTCCAGCAAACTTCAGAGGATTGAAATGATATCAAGTATGTCTCTTCCTTTCACTACAGTTAACGTTGAAACCAAAAGCAAAGAGTAACTAGAAATTCCTTATATTTTCAAATTATAAAAGTATCTTCTAGGTAGCCTTAGGTTCAACATTGATAAATAACGCACAATACCCAACTGCTGTATTTTTCCAGGTGAACTGCACTGAGCTGTTATCCCCAAGGTGCACAGGAGGTGGCAGCAGAGAAGAGCACTTGGAAAACATTTACCACAGACAATCCTGTATGTTCTTTCAAGCAAGTTTCAACGACCTCAAACTTTTGAAATGATATAAAGCATGTTTCTTGTTGTCATTTTACTTACACTAGTAATCAGTAATAGAAACTAACTAAAAAACCCTTCTGTTTAAAAGGTAAGGAAATTCACTCCTAAATAGACCCCACTCAAAATCACAATTCAAGTTAAAAAATACTTTAAAATTAATGGAAATAAAACTACATAAGTAAACCTATAAAAATTTAGTGATGAATATATTTTAGGGGAAAAAAACCTTAAAATACACAGCCTTTCCACCCATACTAAGAACCAGGATACTAAATGAAATCCAGAGATATTAAAAGAAAAAAATTTTTACAATCTGAGCAGGTGGTGGCGCAGTGGATAGAGCATTTTACTGAAATGCGGAGGACCCAGGTTTAATATCCTAAGGTCGCTAGCTTGAGTGTGGGCTCATCTGGTTTGAGCAAAGCTCACCAGCTTGAGCCCAAGGTGGCTGGCTAGAGCAAGGGGTCACTTGGTCAGCTATAACCCCCTGGTCAAGGCACATATGAGAGAGTAGTCAATGAACAGCTAAGGTGTCACAACAAAAAATTGGTGATTGATCTGTTACCAGACATATAATAAAAAAACTTTCTCAATTTCTGTCTGTTGCTATCTATCCTTCTCTCTGACTCTCTCCCTTTCTCTGTTAAAAAAATAATAATAATATTCACAGAAACATTTGTAGGGTGTATACCATATTTCCCATGTATAAGACCCATCTTTTTTGAAAAATTTGTGGTTTGAAAACTGGTTGCCTCTTATACAGTGATTGTAGTATTTTTTACTTGCATTTGCTATTTCTTTGCATATGTTATCATTTTCTCAAATTTTGTGCCCCAAAATTAAGGTGCGTCTTATACAGGGAGGCATTGGATACATGGGTAAATATGGTACTTTACAACCTTACCCCTTATTTTTTCTTGGGGTGAGATTTTAAAAAACATAATTCATTCTTCTAAGCAATTGAGGCTGAAAAACAACAAAAAAGCCAATTTCATTTTTTCTTTTATTTAATTATTAATGTTAGAGGTCGGAAGAAGAGGGAAACAGACAGATAGTCAGAAACATCAATCTGTTTCTGTATGTGCTTTGACACAGGACCAAACCTATGACATTATTGTATGGGTGTAATGCTCTAACTACTGAGCTTTCTGGTGAGAGCAAGCCATTGTCTTTTGTGGGAGAAAATTACTAGAGAAAATCTGATGTAATTAAATAATAAATAATAAACTACTCTGCTGTGGTGACAACACCAGAATATATTTCTTTGTTCTTGAGAGTAGGGGCATAAACACTATTTCTAATTGTTTAGCAAAAAGTGACCTATTTCCTGACATGCACTTCTTCTTGTGCCTTGGCAGCAGTCCACACTGAGAGACCTCCTAAACTGTGGACATCAGAATTTATCTGTGCCTGAGTCACAACTTTCAAGCTAGGTTCTTTTGGATGCAGAACACTTCCCAGGGTCTTTGTTTCATCACTTGTAAATTTTCTCAATTTTATAGCTGAGAACACGCATTGCTGAAGAACCGAGACTTATGTCTCAGCTCTGCCTTCTGAGAAACTGATATACTTAACCTCACCTCGATAAATCAAAACTGGGACTAAAGATATTGCACTACCAAATTCAATGCTTGTCACAACTTACAACTATTTATGTATATTTTTCTTTCCTCTGTCCACCCCATGACAGTGTAGTATTCATAAAGACAGAAAGTGAGTCTGTCTCATTCACTGTAGGCAACCAGTGTCAACCACAGTTTCTGGCCCATAATAGAAATACAATAAGTGTTTACTGAATTAATGAATAAATAGTCATTTGCATACATACACAGATATCCACAAATGACTGACACTGTTGAAACAGAGACATATGCTCATGGGCAATGTGCAACTATGCACACAGATGTACACACACCCAATGTCCTGAGTGCAAATAGAAAAAGAAATATAATAGGTACACAAAGAATATGGAAAGAAAATGTCCTAATATTAACAGTAGATATCACTGTATAAAAATCTGTTGTTTTGTTTTTCTTATCAATTTTTTCTGCACTTCTGCAATAAGAATACATTTTTTAAATAAAAAAGCTGTTAAAATTCAACATACTTGTCAAGTCAAAGCACATTGTATTTCACAATACATTAAGAAGATTTAAATAAAAGAAGTTCAAAAGACAGAAGTAAAAATAGTAGAATGGGAAGTCTTTGAGTGCAGGGACATGAGTACCTAGCACAGAGCCTGGTATATGAAAGGCACTATCAAAGGCTTTATAAAAGCATGGCTGGAAGAAAAGAAGAAAAACAAGATGAACCTAGAGATTCCAAAAAAAACAAACCACTAAGAGTGTACACAAAAACTTTAGCGAAACTGCAAATTGGAGTCAACCTTTGTAGACAATATTCTCCACCAAACATTTCCTTTCGACCTGTACACTTATTCTAGTAATCAGTAATAGAAATTAACTAAAAAACCCTTCCTTTTTTAAGTTAAGAAATTCACTCCTAAATAACCCCTCCTCAAAATCACAATTCAAGTTAAATGTTTTCCAAGTGCGTTTCTCTGCTGCCACCGCATGTGCACCTTGGGAATAACAGCTCAAAGCAGTTCACCTGGAAAAATAAAGCAGTTGGGTGTTGCGTCTATCTATCAATGTTGAATCCAAGGCTATCTAGAACATACCTTTAGAACTTGTAAATATAAGGAATTTCTAGTTACTGTTTGCTACTTGTTTCAACGTTAACTATAGTGAAAGCAAGAGACATACTTGATATCATTTCAATCATCTGTAGTTTGCTGGAACTTGCTCCATAGCACATACAATAATGTTCTCTGTTACATGTGCTTCTCTTCTGCCACCTCGTGTTCATATCAAGAATCACGGCTCAGTACAGGTCCAAAGGAAAAGTTTGGTAGAGAGGATTTCTACAAACGTTGATTTTAATTTGCCCTTTCTTTCAAGTTTTTGTGTATCCTTAGTGATTAGTTTTCTGGAAATCGACCAGTTCCTCTTGTTATTCTTCTCTCCTTTCAGCCATTCTTTCATAAAGCTTATGAAAGTGCTCATCATATACCAGGCACTGTGTTAGGGACTGATTGCCCTGCACTTAATGACTTCCCATTTTCTATTTTTACTTCTGTCTTTTGAACTTCTTTTATTTAAATCTTCTTAATGTATTGTAAAATAGGATGTGATTTGATTTGACAAGTATGTTGAATTTTAACAGCTTTTTTATTATAAATATTCTTATTGCAGAAGTGCAAGAAAAAATGATAAGAAAAACAAAACAACAAATTTTCATACAGAGATATCTACTGTTAATATTATGACATTTTCTTTCCATATTCTTTGTGTAGCTATTATATTTCTTTATCTGTATGTACTCAAGAACATTGGGTGTGTGTACATCTGTGTGCATAGTTGCACATTGACCATGAGCATATCTCTCTGTGTGTACAGTGTCTGTCATTTGTGTATATCTGTGTATGTATGCAAATGACTATTTATTTATTTAGTAAACACTTATTGTATTTCTATTAAGTGCCAGGTACTGTGCTCAAAACTGGTTGTTTATTGTGAATGAGACAGACTCAATTTTTGTCTTTATGAATACTACACTGTCATGGAGTAAACAGAGGAAAAAAATAAACATAAGTAAAATAATTATAACTTGTGACAAGCACTGGATATGGTAATGCACTATCGTTGGACCCAGTTTTGATCGACCATGGTGAGGTTCAGTATATCAGTTTCCAGGAAGGCAGAGCTGAAATATAAGTCTCAGTTCTTCAGCAATGCGTGTCCTCAGCTATAAAACTAAAAAAATTTACATGTGATGAAAGAAAAACCATGGGAGGTGTTCTGTGACCATATAATCTCGCTTGTAATTGGTGACCAAGGCTCAAATAAATTCTGATATCAAAGTTTAAAAGATCTTTGAGTCTGGACTGCAGCCGTGGCACAACAAAAAGTTTATGTTAAAAAAGGGTTCACTTTGTGCTAAACAATTAAAAACAGTGTTTATTCCCCTGACTGTAAAAAGCAAAGAAAAATCTTCTGGTGTTTTCACCACAGCAGACTAGATTATTATTTTAATTTTAAATTACCTCAGGTTTACTCTAGTAATTTTTTCCTGCAAAAAACAATGGATTACGTTCACCTGAGAGGTCAGTAGTTAGAGCATCACACCCATACATGAATGTCATAAGTTCTGTCCTTGGTTAAGGCACATACAGAATCAGATTGATATTTCTGACTATCCATATGTCTGTTTCCCCCTTTCAACCATCTAACATTAATAATTAAATAAAAGAACAAATGACAATGGCTTTTTTGTTGTTGTTTTTGCAGCTTAAATTGTATAGAGGAATGAATTATTTTTTTCAAAATCTCACCCCAAGAGAAAATAAGTGGTAAGGTTGTAAAGTACCATATTTCCCCATGTATAAGAAACCTTTATGTATAAGACGCACCTTAATTTTGGAGCACAAATTTTGAGAAAATTATAACAAATGCGAATAAACAGAAAATGCAAGTAAAAAATATTACAACGGCTGCATAAATTGCTCCCAGTTTTCAAACCCGACATTTTTAAAAAGGTGAGTCTTATACATGGGTAAATATGGTATACACCCTCCAAATGTCTCTGTGAACATTTTTTTTTCTTTTTCTTTTCTTTTTTTACAGAAATAGGAAGAGAGTCAGAGAGGGATAGATAGCAAAAGACAGACAGGAATGGAGAGTTTTTTATTTTGTGCATGTCAAAGATCAATCATCAGTTTTTCGTTGTGACACCTTAGTTGTTCATTTTCTGCTCTCTCATATGTGCCTTGACTAGGGGGCTACAGTTGACCGAGTGACCCCTTGCTCGAGCCAGCAACCTTGGGCTCAAGATGGTGAGATTTGCTCAAACCAGATGAGCCCATGCTCTAGTTGGCGAATTTGGGATCTCAAAACTGAGTCCTCCGCATTCCAGTCAAATGTTCTATGCACTGCGCCACTGCCTTTTCAGTCTGTAAACATTTTTTTTTAATTTTTTCTGGGTTTTATTTAATGTCTTGGTTCTTAGTATGGGTGGAAAGGCTATGTATTTTAAGGTTTTCTTCCCCTGAATTGTATTCATCACTATATTTTTCCATAGGTTTTCTGATGTAGTTTTCATTTTCATTAATTTTAAAGTATTTTGTAACTTGAATTGTGATTTTGAGAAGGGTTATTTAGGATTGAATTTTCTTAACTTAAAAAAGAAAGCTTTTTAAATTTAGTTTCTATTACTGATTACTAGATTAAGTGTAGTGACAACAAGAAACATGCTTTATATCATTTCAAAGGTATTAGATCAGGGGTCTCAAACTCAACGCAGCATGTGGGCCGCAGAGCAAGATCACAGCCATTAGGCGAGCCACACTAGGTCTACAAAAGGCAACTGTTACACAACACTTTTCTCACTGCAGTTGAAAACAAAAAAAAATCAGTACAACAAGCACAATCGTACATGCAGTTTACTCAGTGTCACAAAACGACCAGAAACTGTAGTTCGCATCACAACTGCTGTTAACTAAGCTAATATCTAGCTAGGATGCTAGAGAAATGAAAAATACAAGTAGGCCCCTAGGCTTACTTAATTTTATCCAAAATATTTTGAACTTCGTGGATTAGTCTGCGGGCCGCACAAAATTGTTTGGTGGGCCGCATGCGGCCCGCGGGCCGCGAGTTTGAGACCCCTGTATTAGATATTTGAAACTTGCTTGAAAGAACCTACGGGATTGTATATTGTAAATGTTTTCCAAGTGTGCTTCTCTGCTGCCATGTCCTGTGCACCTTGGGAATAACAGCTCAGAGTAGTTCACCTGGAAAAATACAGCAGTTAGGTGTTGTGTGTTATCTATCACTGTTGAATCCAAGGGTATCTATAAGATACATTTATTACTTGTATATATAAGGAATTTCTAGATACTTTTTGCTAGTTGTTTCAACGTTAACTGTAGTGAAAGGAAGAGACACACTTGATATCATTTCAATCCTCTGAAGTTTGCTGGAACTTGCTCCATAGCACATACAATAATGGTCTCTGTTACCTGTGCTTTTCTGCTGCCACCTCGTGTGCATCTTGGGAGTCATGCCTCACTACAGGTCCAAAGAAAAGGTTTGGTAGAGAGGATTGTCTACAAACTTTGATTCCAAATTGCCCTTTCTGTAAAGTTTTTGTATATCCTTAGGGTTTTTTGGAAATCAATCGCTTCATCTTGTTTTTCTTCTTTCATCCAGTCATGCTTTAATAAAGACTTTTAAAGTGCCCATGATATACCAGGCACTGTGCTAGAAACTCATGTCCCTGCACTCAGTGACTTCCTATTCTACTATTTTTAGTTCTGTCTATTGAACTACTTTTATTTATCTTCTTAATATATTGTAAAATAGGATGTGCTTTGATTTGAGAAGTATGTTAAATTTTAACAGCTTTTTTATTATAAAAACTGTATTATTACTGCAGAAGTGCAAAAAAAGTGATAAGAAAAACAAAACTACAAATTTTCATATAGAAATATCTACTGTTAATATTATGACATTTTTTTTCCTTATTCTTTGTGTCCCTATTATATTTCTTTATCTATATATACTCAGGTATATTGGGTGTGTGTACATCTGTGTGCATAAATGTGTATTGCACATGAGCATATCTGTCTGTGTCCTCATTTTCTCTCATTTCTGAATATCTGTGTATGTATGCAAATGAATATTTATTCATTCATTCAGTAAATACTTTTTGTATTTCTATTATATGTCAGGCACTGTGCTTGACACTGGTTGCCTATTGTGAATGAGACAGACTCAGTTTCTGTCTTTATGAATAATACACTGTCATGGGGTAGACAGAGGAAGAAAAAATATACATAAATAAAATAATTATAAGTTGTGACAAGCACTGGATTTGGTAGTGCAATGTCTTTGGTCCCAGTTTTCATTGATCGTGGTGAGGTTCAGTATATCTGTTTCTTAGTAGGCAGAGCTGAGACATAAGTGTCTGTCCTTCAGCAATGCATGTTCTCAGCTATATAACTGAGAAAACTTACTGATGATGAAACAAAGACCCTGGAACATGTCTGTGACCAAAGAACTTAGCTTGTAAGTGGTTACAAAGGGTCACATACATTCTGATGTCCAAAGTTTAGGAGGTCTCTTAGTCTGGACTGCAGCCATGGCACAACAAAAAGTTTATGTTAAAAAAGGGTTCACTTTGTGCTAAACAATTAAAAACAGTGTTTATTCCCCTGACTGTAAAGAGCAAAGAAAAATCTTCTGGTGTTTTCACCACAGCGGACTAGATTATTATTTTAATTTTAAATTACCTCAGGTTTACTCTAGTAATTTTTTCCTGCAAAAAACAATGGATTACATTCACCTGAGAGGTCAGTATTTAGAGCATCACACCCATACATGAATGTCATAAGTTTTGTCCTTGGTTAAGGCACATACAGAATCAGATTGATATTTCTGACTATCCATATGTCTGTTTCCCCCTTTCCACCATCTAACATTAATAATTAAATAAAAGAACAAATGACAATGGCTTTTTTGTTGTTGTTTTTGCAGCTTAAATTGTATAGAGGAATGAATTATTTTTTTCAAAATCTCACCCCAAGAGAAAATAAGTGGTAAGGTTGTAAAGTACCATATTTCCCCATGTATAAGAAACCTTTATGTATAAGACGCACCTTAATTTTGGAGCACAAATTTTGAGAAAATTATAACAAATGCAAATAAACAGGAAATAAAAGTAGAAAACACTACAATGGCTGTATAAGACGCACCCAGTTTTCAAACCTGACATTTTTAAAAAGGTGAGTCTTATACATGGGTAAATATGGTATACACCCTCCAAATGTCCTTGTGAACATTTTTTTCTTTTTCTTTTTTTTTACAGAGACAGGAAGAGAGTCAGAGAGAGAGAAATAGCAACAGACAGACAGGAATGGAGAGAGTTTTTTATTATATGCAGGTCAAGTATCAATCATTAGTTGTTCATTGAGTGCTCTTTCATATGTGCCTTGACAAGGGGGCTACAGCTGACCAAGTGTCCCCTTGCTCGAGCCAGTGTCCTTGGGTTCATGCTTGTGAGCTTTGATCAAACCAGATGAGCACAAGCTCTACTGGCAACTTTGGGACCTCAAACCTCAATCCTGCGCATTCCAGTCAAATGCACTACGCACTGCACCACCGCCTGTTCAGTCTGTGAACATTTTTTTTTTAATTTTTTCCAAATTTTATTTAGTGTCTTGGTTCTTAGTATGGGTGGATAGGCTGTGTATTTTAAGGTTTTCTTCCCCTGAAATATATTCATCACTACAATTTCCATAGATTTTCTTATGTAGCTTTTATTACCATTAGCTTTAAAGTATTTTGTAACGTGAATTGTGATTTTGAGAGGGGGTTATTTAGAAGTGAATTTCCATAACTTAAAAAAAGAGGCGTTTTTTAGTTAGTTTGTATCACTGATTATTAGATTAAGTGTAATGACAACAAGAATAATGTTTTGTGTCATTTCAAAGGTTTGATGTATTTTAAACTTGCTTGAAAGGAAATACAGAAATGTCTGTGGTAAATGTTTTCCAAGTGTGCTTCTCAGCCGCCACCTCTTGTGCACCTTGAGAATAACAACTCAAATGAGTTCACCCAGGCCCTGGCTGGTTGGCTCAGCGGTAGAGCTTTGCCTTGGCGTGTGGGGGACCCAGGTTCGATTCCCAGCCAGGACACATAGGAGAGGTGCCCATTTGCTTCTCCACCCCCCCCTCTCTGTCTCTCTCTTCCCCTCCCGCAGCCAAGGCTCCATTGGAGCAGGTATGGCCTGGGCGCTGGGGATGGCTCCTTGGCCTCTGCCCCAGGCAATAGAGTGGCTCTGGTCATGGCAGAGCAACACCCCGGAGGGGCAGAGCATCACCCCTGGTGGGCGTGCTGGGTGGATCCCGGTCAGGCGCATGCGGGAGTCTGTCTTACTGTCTCTCCCCATTTCCAGCTTTGGAAAAATACAAAAAAAAAATCAGTTCACCTGGAAAAATACAGCAGTTGGGTGTTGTGCATTATCTATTAAGGTTGAATGCAAGGCTATCTGGAAGATAATTTTATAACTTGTAAATATAAGGTATTTCAAGTTACTGTTTGCTACTTGTTTCAACCTTAAATGTAGTGAAAGCAAGAGACATACTTGATATCATTTCAATCCTCTGAAGTTTGCTGAAATTTGCTTTATAGCACAAACAATAATGGTCTCTGTTACATGTGCTTCTCTGCTGCCACCTCGTGTGCATCTTGGGAATCATGCCTCAATACAGGTCCAAAGGAAAGATTTGGTAGAGAGGATTGTCTACAAACATTGATTTCAATTTGCTCTTTCTGTAAAGTTTTTGTGTATTTTTATGGTTTGTTTTCTGGGAATCTCTCAGTTCATCTTATTTTTCTTCTTTTCTTCCAGCCATGCTCTCATAAAGCCTTTGAAAGTGGCCATCATATATCAGGCTCTGTGCTAGGAACTCATGTCCCTGCACTCAATGATTTCTCATTCTACCATTTTTACTTCTATCTTTTGAAATTCTTTTACTTATATCTTCTTAATGTATTGTAAAATACGATGTGCTTTGATTTGACAAGTATGTAGAATTTTAACAGCTTTTTTATTAGAAAAATGTATTCTTATTGCAGCAGTGCTGGAAGAAATGATAAGAAAAACAAAACAACAAATTTTTATACAGAGATACCTATTGGTAATATTAGGACAATTTCTTTCCATATTCTTTGTGTACCTATTATATTTCTCTATCTATATGTAATCAGGTACATTGGGTGTGTGTACATCAGTGTGCATAGAGGTACATTTTACATGTTCATATCCCTCTCTGTCCACAGTCTTTCTCATTTTTGGATATCTTTTTACATATGCAAATGACTATTTATTCATTCATTCAGTACACAATTATATTATTTCTATTATGTTCCAGGCACTGTGCTCAACACTGTTTGCCTATAGTGAATGAGACAGGCTCACATTCTGTCTTTATGAATAACAGTACACTGTCATGGGGTAGAAAGAGGAAAGATATATATATCTTTATATATCTTTATAAAGATGTAACTATAATATATATAAAATAATTATAAGTTGTAACAAGCACTGAATTTGGTAGTGCAATGTCTTTGGTTCCAGTTTTTCTTGATCGTGGCAAGATTCATTATATCATTTTATCCGAAGGCAGAGTGGAGACATAAGTTTTGGTTCTTCAGCAATGCTTGTTCTCACCTATAAAACTGAGAAAATTTACAAGTGATGAAACAAAGACACTGGGAAGTGTTCTGTGACCAAAAGATACTAGCTTGTAAGTGATGACCGAGGCTCAGATAAATTCTGATGTCCAAAGCTTAGGAGATCTCTCAGTCTGGACTGCTGCCACAGCACAAGAAAAAGCCCTTGTTAGGAAAGGCATCACTTCATGCTAAACAATTAGAAATAGTGTTTATGCCCCTGTCAAGAGCAAAAAATACTCTTCTGGTTTTGTCACCACAGCAGACTAAATTATTATTTTATTTTTTAATTACCTCAAGTATTCTCTAGTAATTTTTTTCTTCAAAAGGCAATGGCTTTCTCTCTCCAGAGTGCTCAGTAGTTAGAACATCACACCTATACACTAATGTCATAGGTTTGGTCCTGGTTCAAGGCACAAACAGAAACATATTTATGTTTATGTCTACCTGTCTGTCTGTTTCCTTTCTCTTCCTCCCTGTAACAATAATAATTAAATAAAAGAAAAATTGACAATAGAATTTTTGTTGTTGTTTTTGCAGCTTAAATTTAATAGAGGAATAAATTATGTTTTTCAAAATCTTACCCAAAGAGGACATAAGTGGTAAGGTTGTAAAGTACCATATTTCCCCATTTATAAGAAGCCTCCCTGGGTAAGATGACCTTAATTTTGCAGCACAAAATTTGAGAATATGATAACAAATGCCAAGAAATAGAAAATGCAAGTAAAAAATACTACACCCAGTTTTCAAAACACACATTTTAAAAAGGTGAGTCTTATACATGGGGAAATATTGTATACACCCTCCAAATATCTGAACATTTCTTTTTTTCTTTTTTTTACAGAGACAAGGAGAGAGTCAGTGAGAGGGATAGTTAGGGACAGACAGACAGTAATGTAGAGAGTTTTTTATTATGAGCCAGGTCACAGATCAATCATCCGTTTTTTTGCTGTGACACCTTAGTTGTTCATTGACTGCTCTTTCATATGTGCTTTGAACGGGGGGCTACAGCGGACCGAGTGACCCCTTGCTTCAGTCAGCAACCTTAGGCTCAATCTAGTGAGCTTTGCTCAAACCTGATGAGACCACGGTCTAGCTGGCTACCATGGGATCTCAAACCTGGGTCCTCTGCATTCTAGTCAAATGCTTTACCCACTGCTCCACCGCCTGCTCAGGTTTTGAACATTTTTTTCTTTTAATTTCTCTGCATTTTATTTAGTATCCTGGATCTTAGTATGGGTGGAAAGGCTGTGTATTTTTAGGTTTTCTTCTTCTGAAATGTAGTCATCACTACATTTTTCCATAGGTTTTTTTATGTAGTTTTTATTTCCATTAATTTAAAAGTATTTTGTAACTTGAATTTTGATTTTGAGGGAAGGTTATTTAGAAGTGAATTTCCTTAATTTAAAAAAGGAAGGGTTGGGGCTTTTAAAGATGGCAGCGGAGTAGGAGGATGCACAGATGCCCAGCTCTCAACACCAAACTGGAATACAAATCAATTTAGGAAAAATCAGCATGAAAAACCAACACTGAACTGCAAGAACAGCTCTCAAAAACCAAGGAGCAAAGAGGAAGCCACAATAATCCTGGTAAGGAGTGCCTGAATCTCCTCTGCTTATAGGAACGGAAGGGGGGGTGAGGCTGAGAGCCCAGAGAGGATTTCACAGAGGAAAAAGAGCAGAAACTACTGCTCACAGCCACTTACCTGATGGCCAGGGAGCAAGGTGGGTTGAAAAGACCAGCTTATCTCCCAAGTGGAAAGAACAAGGAGAGGGACAGACTGTGAGGGGCTAAGGTATGCAAGAAATGAAATAAAAAAGCTGACTCATTCGTGCTGGAGGCGGCCATAGCTGGGGGAGGGACTGAAACTTTCACAAAACAGAGCTGAAGTGCTTCCAGATCAGAGATCTCTGGACATCTATCCAGCTCCAAACAGCACAACAAGACACAGCTGAAAACAAGAAGTGGGGAGGAGGGGCAGTAACTCAGGTCTCCATGGAGATCTGAGATACACCTCCCCCTACTGAAGCTGAGAAAAAACCCTGCCCCCAGTGAGATTAGTTGGAGGAAGAGGCCTTCAGCGTTTCAGGTTACACCCACAGCATTCCTGGTTACAGTTTCAAGGAAGCCCCCTGCTGAGATCAGTTAACAAGACTATCACCTGTTAAGAAAACAAACAAATCAAGACTTCAAAGCTGCTCAAATCTGAAAGCGGATTACAAATAATAGCTGATACCAACCCAAGAAGACCTAGAAATAACACAACTGAAAACTGGAGGCAGACAACACCAAGCCTAGACTCAACGAACTCTACAAATAAAACACCATTATGAGAAGACAAAGGAGTGCAACCCAAATGAAACCACAAGAGACACCTTTGAGAGATGAGCTGAGTGATATGGAAATAATCAAACTTCCAGATGCGGAGTTCAAAAAAATGATTGTAAGAATGCTTAGGGATCTTAGTACAACAATGGAGGGGCAGTTTGAAAACCAAAATAAAGAAATAGCAAGTATAAAAAAGGATATTGAAATATTAAAAAAGAATCAGTCAGAGATGAAAAATACAATATCAGAAATGAAGACCACAATGGAAGGAATTAAAAACAGGATGGATACAGCTGAGGATCGAATCAGCGAGTTGGAGGACAACTGGAATGAAGGCATGAAAGCAGAGAAGAAAAGAGAAAGGAGACTCAAAAAGTCAGAGGAAACACTTAGAGAGCTCTGTGACAACATGAAGAGAAATAACATCTGCATCATAGGGGTTCCTGAAGAAGAAGAAAAAGAACAAGGGATAGAGACTTTGTTCAATCATATCATAACTGAAAACTTCCCTAAATTAATGCAAGAGAAACTCTCACAAGTCCAAGAAACACAGAGAACTCCATTAAAGAGAAACCCAAAGAAACCTACACCAAGACACATCATAATTAAAATACCAAAGCTAAGTGATAAAGAGAAAATATTAAAAGCTGCAAGAGAAAAAAAAGTTATCACCTACAAAGGAGCCCCCATAAGGATGACATCCAACTTCTCAACAGAAACACTTGAGGCCAGAAGGGAATGGCAAGAAATATTCAAAGTAATGAAGAACAAGAACCTAAAGCAGCAGAATATACATTCTTTTCAAGTGCTCATGGTACATTCTCTAGGACAGACCACATGTTAGGGCACAAAAGTGCTCTCAACAAATTTAAGAAGACTGAAATCATATCAAGCACTTTCTCCACTCAAAACGGCATGAAACTAGAAATGAATCACAGCATAAAAGCTCAAAAATTCTCAAACACATGGAAACTAAATAGCAGGGTGTTAAATAATGAATGGATTAAGAATGAGATCAAAGAAGAAATAAAAAAATTCCTAGAAACGAATGACAATGAGCATACAACAACTCAAAATTTATGGGACACAGTGTAAGCAGTGCTGAGAGGGAAGTTCATGGCACTACAGGCACACTTTCAGAAGCTAGAAAAAGCTCAAAAAAACAACTTAACCCTGCATCTAAAAGAATTAGAAAAAGAACAACAAGTAAAGCCCAAATGTAGTAGAAGGAAAGAAATAATAAAGATCAGAGCAGAAATAAATGACATAGAGGCTAAAGAAACAATACAGAGGGTCAATGAAACTAGGAGCTGGTTCTTTGAAAAGGTAAACAAGATTGATGAACCTTTAAGTAGACTCACCAAGAAAAAGAGAGAGAGGACTAAAATAAATAAAATTAGAAATGAGAGAGGAGAAATAACAACTGACACAACAGAAATACAAAATATTGTAAGAAAATACTATGAAGAACTGTATGCCAAAAAACTAGACAACCTAGATGAAATGGACAAATTCCTTGAAACATACAATCTTCCAAAAATCAATCTGGAAGAATCAGAAAACCTAAACAGACCGATTACAACAAAGGAGATCGAAACAGTTATCAAAAAACTCCCAACAAAGAAAAGTCCAGGGCCCGATGGATTCACAACGGAATTCTACCAAATATTCAAAGAAGAACTAACTCCTATCCTTCTCAAACTATTTCAAAAAATTCAAGAGGAAGGAAGACTTCCAAGCTCCCTTTATGAGGCGAGCATAATTCTGATTCCAAAATCAGGCAAAGACAACACAAAGAAAGAAAATTATAGGCCAATATCTCTGATGAATATAGATGCTAAAATCCTCAACAAAATATTAGCAAACTGGATCCAACAATATATGGAAAAAATCATACACCATGATCAAGTGGGATTTATTCTGGGGAGGCAAGGCTGGTACAATATTTGTAAATCAATCAATGTGATTCATCACATAAAAAAAAAGAAGGAGAAAAACCATATAATAATTTCAATAGATGCAGAAAAAGCATTTGATAAAATCCAGCACCCATTCATGATCAAAACTCTCAGCAAAGTGGGAATACAGGGAACATATCTCAATGTGATAAAAGCCATCTATGAGAAACCCACAGCCAACATCATACTCAATGGGAAAAAATTAAAAGCAATACCCCTAAGATCAGGAACAAGGCAGGGGTGCCCCCTTTCACCACTCTTATTTAACATAGTCCTGGAAGTCCTAGCCACAGCAATCAGACAAGAAGAAGAAATAAAATGCATTCAAGTTGGAAAAGAAGAAGTAAAACTATCATTATTTGCAGATGATATGATATTGTATATAGAAAACCCTAAAGTCTCAGTCAAAAAACTACTGGACCTGATAAATAAATTAGGCAAAGTGGCAGGATATAAAATCAATACTCAGAAATCAGAAGCATTTTTATACACCAACAATGAACAGTCAGAAAGAGAAATTAAGGAAACAATCCCCTTCACAATTACAACCAAAAAAATAAAGTACCTAGGAGTAAACTTAAGCAAGGAGACTAAAGACTTGTACTCGGAAAATTACATAGCATTGATAAAAGAAATCAAGGAAGATACAAACAAGTGGAAGCATATACCGTGCTCATGGTTAGGAAGAATAAACATCATTAAAATGTCTATATTACCCAAAGCAATCTATAAATTCAATGCAATACCAATTAAAATACCAATGACATACTTCAAAGATATAGATCACATATTCCAAAAATTTATATGGAACCAAAAGAGGACATGAATAGCCTCAGCAATCTTAAAAAAGAAGAATAAAGTGGGAGGTATCACATTTCCTGATATCAAGTTATACTACAAGGCCGTTGTACTCAAAACAGCCTGGTACTGGCATAAGAACAGGCATATAGATCAATGGAAAAGAACAGAGAACCCAGAAATAAACCCACAGTTCTATGGACAACTGATATTTGACAAAGGAGGTAAGGAAATACAATGGAGTAAAGACAGCCTCTTTAACAAATGTTGGGAAAATTGGACAGCTACCTGCAAAAAAATGAAAGTAGATCACCAGCTTACACCACTCACAAAAATAAACTCAAAACGGATAAAAGACTTAAATGTAGGCCGTGAAACCATAAGCATCTTAGAAGAAAACATAGGCAGTAAGCTCTCGGACATCTCTCAGAGCAGTATATTTGCTGATTTATCTCCACGGGGAAGTGAAATAAAAGACAGGATAAACAAATGGGACTATATCAAACTAAAAAGCTTTTGCACAGCTAAAGACAACAAGAACAGAATAAAAAGACAAACTACACAATGGGAGAACATATTTGACAATACGTCTGATAAGGGGTTAATAACCAAAATTTATAAAGAACTTGTAAAACTCAACACCAGGAAGACAAACAACCCAATCCAAAAATGGGCAAGAGAGACGAATAGACACTTCTCCAAAGAAGACATACAGATGGCCAATAGGCATATGAAAAAATGCTCAACATCATTAATCATTAGAGAAATGCAAATTAAAACCACAATGAGATATCACCTCACACCAGTCAGAATGGCGCTTATGAACAAAGCAACACAGATAAGTGCTGGCGAGGATGTGGAGAAAAGGGAACCCTCCTGCACTGCTGGTGGGAATGCAGACTGGTGCAGCCACTGTGGAAAACAGTATGGAGATTCCTCAAAAATCTGAAAATCGAACTGCCTTTTGACCCAGCTATCCCACTTTTAGGAATATACCCCAAGGACACCATAGAACGGCTCGAAAAGGAGAAATGCACCCCCATGTTTGTGGCAGCATTGTTCACAATAGTGAAGATCTGGAAACAGCCCAAGCGTCCGTCAGAAGACGAGTGGATTAAAAAGCTTTGGTACATATATACTATGGAATACTACTCAGCCATAAGAAATGATGACATCGGATCATTTACAATAACATGGATGGACCTTGACAACATTATACGGAGTGAAATAAGTAAATCAGAAAAAAAACTAAGATGAATCCATACATAGAAGGGACATAAAACTGAGACTCAGAGACATGAACAAGAATGTGATGGCAACAGGGGCGGGAGGTTGGGGGAGGGGGGAGGGGACGAAGAATGATAGAGGGGTTAGGGGAGGGGAGGGGCACAAAAAAAACAGATAGAAGGTGACAGAAGACAATTTAACTTTGGGGGAGGGGTATACAGCACAATCAAATGTCAAAATAATCTAGAGATATTTTCTCTCAACATATGTACCCTGATTTATCAATGTCACTGCATTAAATTTAATTAAAAAAGAAAAAAAAGAGAAAAAAAGAATTTAAAATAAAAAGGAAGGGTTTTTTTTAGTTAATTTCTATTTCTGATTACTAGATTAAGGGTAATGACAACAAGAAACATGCTTTATATCATTTCAAAGGATTGAGGTAGTTGAAATTTGCTTGAAAGTTCAACAGGATTGTCTGTGGTACATGTTTTCCAGGTGTGCTTCTCTGTTGCCACCCCTCCTGCACCTTGGGAATAACAGCTCAATGCAGTTCACCTGGAAAAATACAGCAGTTGGGTGTTGTGCATTATCTATCAATGTTGAATCCAAGGCTATCTGGAAGATACTTTTATAACATGTAAATATAAGGAACTTCTAGTAACTGTTTGCTACTTTTTCAATGTTAAGTGTAGTGAAAGCAAGAGACATTCTTGATATCATTTCAATCCTCTGAAGTTTGCTGGAACTTGCTCCATGGCACATACAATAATGGTCTCAGTTACATGTGCTTCTCTGCTGCCACCTCGTGTGCATCTTGGGAATAACCTCAGTAAAGGTCCAAAAAATAGGTTTGGTAGAGAGGATTGTCTACAAATGTTGATTCCAATTTGCCGTTTCCGCAATGTTTTTGTGTATCCTTAGTGACTTGTTTCTGGGAATATCTCGGTTCATCTTGTATTTCTTCTTTGTTCCAGCATGCTTTCATAAAGCCTTTGAAAGTGCCCATCATATACCAGGCACTGTGCTATGAATCATATCCCTGCACTCAATGACTTTCCATTCTACTATTTTTATTACTGTCTTTTGAAGTTTTTTTTTAAAATCTTCTTAATGTATTATAAAATAGGATGTGCTTTTATTTTGACAAGTATGTTGAATTTTAACAGGTTTTTTATTATAAAAACGGTATTCTTATTGAAGAAGTGCAAGAATGATACGAAAAACAAAACAACAAAGTTTCATACAGAGATATCTAATTTTAATATTAGGACGTTTTATTTCCATATGCTTTGTGCACCCATTATTTTTCTTTATCTATATGTACTCAGAAATATTGAGTGTGTGTACATCTGTGTGCATAGATGTGCATTGCACATAAGCATATCTCTCTGTGTCCACAGTGTCTCTCATTTTTGGATCCCTGTGTACATATGCAAATGACTATTTATTCATTCATTCATTAAACACTTATTGTATTTATTTTATGTGCCAGGCACTGTGCTCGACACTGTCGGCCTATATTAAAAGAGACAGACTCATTTTCTGTCTTTATGAATATTACACTGTCATAAGGTAGACAGGGGAAGAAAAAATATACATAAATAAAATATTTATAAGTTGTGACAAGCACTGGATTTGGTAGTGCAATGACTTTCATCCCAGTTTTGATTGATTATGGCGATGTTCAGTATATCAGTTTCTTGGAAGGCAGAGCTGAGACATAAGTCTTGGTTCTTCAGTAATGCATGTTCTCAGCTAAAAAACTGAGAAAATTTAAAAGGGATGAAACAAAGACCCTGGGACGTGTTCTGTGACCAAAAGATTCTAGCTTGAAAGTGATGACCCTGGCTCACATGAATTCTGATGTCCAAAGATTAGGAGGTCTCTCAGTCTGGACTGCTGCCACAGCACAAGAAAAAGTGCATGTTAGGAAAGGAATCACTTTATGCTAAACAATTAGAAATAGTGTTTATGCCCCTGACTGTCAAGAGCAAAGAATATTCTTCTGGTGTTGTCACCACAGCAGACTAGATTATTATGTTTTTAATTACCTCAGGTTTTCTCTAGTAATTTTTTCCCGCAAAAGACAATGGCTTGCTCTCTCTATAGAGCTCAGTAGTTAGAACATCAGACCCATACACTAATGCAATAACTTTGGTCCTGGGTCAAGGCACATACAGAAACAGATTGATGTTTCTTACTATCTGTCTGTCTGTTTCCCCCTCTTTCTCTTTGTAACATTAATAATTAAATAAAAGATAAAATGAGAATGGATTTTTTGTTGTTGTTTTTGCAGCTTAAATTGCATAGAGGAATGAATTATGTTTTTTAATATCTCAACCAAAGAGGACATAAGTGGTAAGGTTGTAAAGTACCATATTTCCCCATGTATAAGAAGCCTCCGTGTATAAGACGCACCTTAATTTTGGAGCACAAAATTTGAGAAAATGAGATGACGTCAGAGTAATGGCGGGGTAGGAAGCGATACCGATAAGTCTCCCCCAAAACTCAACAAGATCTTCAACCAGAAACAGAAAAACCTATACTTGGAGCTTCCAGATGCTTCGCAATACACCCAAAGGTATGATTGAGTGAAAAATTGGCTAAATATATAACCAAACCCCGAAGGAAATAGGGAGTAAGAAATGCTCCGCCTTCCTCACTAACCTAAACAGGGCAGCTTTCTCTGGTAACTGTGAATATAGAAACTGAGGCGGGCAAAGGGGGTGAATACATCCAGGCCGCGACACAAACGGCCGAACCAGGCTGTGGCACGGAGATCCAAGCCAAGGAAAATCTGATCCTGTGGCAACCCGGGCAATACAAGCTAACACTCGCGCCAAACCCAAACAAAGAAAGACAAGCGGCGCGGACATTTTACCCGGTCTCCTGGTTGGTGCGCAGTTAGTGGGCGAGAGATTTCTTCCTAAGCCCCGGAAGTGGGTGCCCGTGTTGCCCCACGGAGAGGTAGGGTCAGAGGCCTTTCTGTGGGCCGAGGGCAGAGTCTCTGGGCAGCCCCAGTGCCCTGGGAAAGCCATGCACGGGAGGGAGTGAGAACTAATTCCAACGGTGGAGATTTTCCATACTGGAGGGTGTTTCACTCAGAGGGAAACGTGGCCGGCCTCATATCCTGGTTTGCGTGCGCAGATAAGGAGTGAGCGATTCCTCCGAGTGCCTCGGCAGTGCACGCCCGTGTTATCGTACAGAGGGGCAGAGTCAGGGGCCTTTGTGTGGGCCAAAGCGGAATCTCGGGCCGCCCCAGTGCCTTGCAAAAGCCACGCACGGGGACGGAGCGAGACTCAATTCCAACGCTGCAACTTTTCCCTGCGGTTGGGGGTTTCACTCAGAGCGTGAGACTGCTGGCCAGATATCCTGGTCTGCGTGCGCAGCCAGTGAGTGAGAGTTTCCTCCAAGCG
>NW_027095701.1:138439-224540 GCF_036850995.1 Saccopteryx leptura
CTTCATCTGGTAATTTGTTTACTTCCATCTCATTTAGGTCTTTTTCTGGGGATTTCTCTTGTTGATTCATTTGGATTGCATTTCTCTGTCTTTCCATTTCTTCTCTGTGTGCTTAGTGAAAGCTTGTTGGTTAGGGTAGCTGAGGTTGGTACAGGGTATGCGGCCCCTCCTCCAATGCTTAGTCCCTCATCCTCTGCTGGCTGCTTGGATTTTAATTCTCCCTAACAAGGTGAGCTGCATAAAGTCTTAATTTTTCTGCTGTCTGGTTTTTTTTTTTGCTGAGCCCAGTAGGGAAGTTCTGTCATTAGGAGAGGGATATTGGGCATATCTTGCTTTTTGCCCCAGTTGAAACTCTATCCAGGCCTTTTTTTTGTATGGTAAGTCTACAGGAATATGGTGGGTGTGACCTCTTAGCACCAGAAGGTATGGTCTGCCTAGGTACTCTCTGGGGGTGGGGTGCATTCTTCATAACAGAAGGGGGAGGTGTAGCTCATGCCTCCCTGGAAACCTGAGTCATTGCCCCTTCCCTTTACTTCCTCCTTTCCGAACAGCCTTTCTCTCTGAATGGAGCTGGAGAGCTTTCTGGAGGTGGGTCAATTTGCTTATGCTAGGCTCATGTTGGATGGAGGGAGTGCCCCTCCCCATGCATATGGCCACCTCAGTATTGGAGAATGACTCAGCAAAGGTATTCTCTCCATCATTGTTTCTGTTTCCATGCCTTGATCCCCCTACTCTCCTCATGCAGGACCAGTCCTCTCAGCTTTCCTCATCCCCATAGCCCCAGGTAAGTGACTGTAAGTGAGATTTCCTGTGCTGGCACTTTAAGGCTGCTGCACCTTCTTTGCAAGCCATTTTCTGCAGATATAAATCCCACACTTCTCCCCAATCAACGCTGTCAGGCTGCTTCTTCCAGTCTCTGGGTCTCTAGGCTGCAGTTCCAATCCTGGGGCTGAAGACCCCAGTCTCCTGGGTTCTCTCTCCTTATTGTGAGAATCCCTCTGGACCCTCAGCCACCCCTAGCTCCTGGGAGCAGGGGAGCCACCACCGCATCCTTGCACTTTCTACCACTCTCAGTGTGTTTTCTTCTGTGGTCTTTGTTTTTTGAGTCCTGTTCTTTTAGTCCAAAGTTTGTTTTTCAGTATGATTGTTCTTAAATTAATAGGTAATTCAGTTTGGTCCTGGGAGGTGGTAGTTTGTATGTCTGCCTACTCCACTGCCATCTTTAAATGTTTTTTTTTTTTAGGTTTAATTGACATATATCATTATGTAAGTTTCAGGTGTACTATATAATGATTTGATATTTGTTTATATTGTGAAATGATTATTGCAATGTCTAGATAACATGTGTCATTATGCATAGTTACACTTATTTTTTCATGATGAGAACTTTTAAGATCCACTCAGCAATTTTCAAATGTGCAATAAAGTATTATCAACCTTATCAGCCATGCTGTACATTACATCCCAATAACTATTTTATTTTATAACTGAAAGTTTGTACCTTTTAACCCCTTCACCCATTTCTCCCACTGCCTCCCCCTGGCAACCATCATCAGTCTGTTCTTTGTATCTATGGGCTTTTTCTTCTTCTTCTTAGATTCCACATGTAACTGAGATAATATAGTACTTGTCTGTCTTTGTCTAACCTCTTTCACTTAGTATACTATAATGCCCTCAACTTCCATCCAGTTTGTTGCAAATGACAAGATTTTATTTTTTATGGCTAAATAATATTCCATTTATAAATACTTCACATTTTCTGTCCATTCATCCATTGATGGGCACTTAGGTTGCTTGTGTATCTTGGCTTTCATAAATAATGTTGTAATAAATGTAAGGGTATATATATCTGTTTGAGTCAGTGTTATTTTATTTGGATAAATACCCAGAAGTAGAAGTGCTGACTTATAAGATAGTTCTATTTTTAGTTTTTGAGAAACCTCTATACTGTTTTCTGTAGTGACTATACCAATTTACACTCCCACCAATAGTGCATAAGGATTTACTTTTCTCTGCATTCTTCAACACTTGTTATTTCTTGCATGTGTTTTTCTTTAATAGCCATTCCAACAGGTATGAAGTGATATCTCATTGTGATTTTGCTTTGCAAATTCCTGATTATTAGTGTGATGATGAGTATCTTTCATGTACCTGTTAGTGCCTTTGGAAAAATGTCTATGTAGAAATCTAGATCATCTGTCCATTTTTAAATCAGCTTTTTTTTTCTATTAAGTTTTATGAGTTCTTTATATATTTTGAATATTAACTCCTTATCATATATTTTATTTGGAAATATTTTATCTCATTTTTTAGGTTGTCTTTTTATTTTGTTGGTGGTTTTCTTTGCTCTGAAAAAGCTTTTCAGTTTGAAGTACTCATTTATTTTTCTTTTGTTGTCTTTGCTTTTGGTATTAGAGCCAAAAAAATTATCACCTAGATCAATGCCAAGAGCTTACCACCCATGTTTTCTAGTAGGAGTTTTTTTAAATTTTAAGTCTTATATTCAAGTCTTTAATCCATTTTGAATTAATTTTTGTATATGGTGGAAGATAATAATACAGATTGATTCTTTCATATGTGGTTTTCTGAGAGTACCCTTCAGCTATTGTCTATTGTATCTTTTGTTATAAGTTAATTGGCCATATGTACATGGGTTTTTTTCTGGCTCTCCATTCTGTTTCATTGGTTTGTGTCTGTTTTTATGCCAATACCATTCTGTTCTGATTATTGTAGCTTTGTATTATAGTTTGAAATTGGGGTGCATGATTTCTTCAGTCTTGGCATTCTTTATCAAAATGGCTTTGACTATTTGGGGTCTTTTGTGATCTCACTCAAATTTTAGGATTGTTTGTTGTATTTCTGTGAAAAATGGCATTGTAATTTTGATAGAGATTTTATTGAATCTGTAGATTGGGTAATGTGGACAGTTAAACAATATTAATTCTTCCAATCCATGCATATGTAATATCTTTCCATTTATTTGTATCTTTACTGTCATTGTTTTCAGTGTAGAGGTCTTTCACTTCCTTGGTTAAGTTTATTACTAGGTATTTTATTCTTTTCAATGCAATTATAAAGGGGATTTTTTTAAAATTTATGTTACTTAACCTGTGTAATTGTTAACCAGTGTAATTGTTACCCCAATAAATTTAATTAAAAATTAATAAAAAAGATATTTTTTATTTTTACTAGAAATGCAATAGATTTTTGTGTATTGATTAGGTAGCTTACCATTTTACTGGATTTGTTTATTCTATTTTTTTGGTCTGTTTAGAATTTTTTATATATGTTATGTCATCTGCAGTAGTGACAGTTTTACTTCTTTCCAATTTCAATATCTTCTATTTTTTTCTCTTGCATAATTGCTCTGGTTAGGACTGTCAATACTATGTTAAATAAAAGTGGCAAGAGCGGGCATCATTGTCTGGTTTTTGATCTTAGAGAAAATATTTTCAGCTTTTCACCATTGAGTATGATGTCAGCTGTATACTTGTTACTTACAGTTTTTATTATGTTGACAACTCCCTTTATTCTAGTAATGTATTGTATGTTCTATTGTGTTAAAATCACAAATTATTTAGTCATTTTCCCATTTCAATACATCAATAGAGTCTCCAATACTTGCTTTTACAAAGTTGTAATGATTGTTATTGTATGAGTCATCTTCTCTAAGAGGTATGTTCTCTCTATATCCACTTTATTGAGGGTTTTTATCTTATATAAATGTTGAATATTTTCAAATGCTTTTTTTGCATCTATTGAGGTGGTTATATAATTTTATACATAAAATATATATAAATATGTTTATACATCACATTTATAAAATGTTTTTATGTTTATCACCATTGAAATGTAGTTAAAATTATATAAGTGGTATACACTACATATATTTTTACAACTTTATTTTTACTCTTCATTACGTTTATGTGGCTAAACACAACTCGCTTTATTCTAGCAATGTATGCTCTATTGTGTTAACATCACAAATTATTTAGTCATTTTCCCATTTCAGTACATTAATAAAGTCTCCAATACTTGCTTTTACAAAGTTGTAATGATTGTTATTGTATGAGTCATCTTCTCTAAGAGTTGAGTGTTCTTTTTAGTGTACTTACCCATGAGTGGCATTTGGATTGTAGCTTATGTCCTATTTAAGAAATGTTGCCAGTTGTTTTTTGAAGATGTTGAAAATTTTTTGAACAAATATTTTTTCTTCACAGCTTCTTTAGTACTTGGTATTGTCAGATACTTTATTTTTTATCTGTTGTTTTTCTTTTTGCTTTAACTTGCATTTCCTGCTAGTAAGGTTGACAAAATTTTCTATGTTTTCTATTAGGATTTCTACTTCAGTGAATTGCTTACTTACTTGCTAATTTCTTTAAGTGTAATTTTTATAACAACATTTAACATTTACATAGCACATACTGCATGTCAGGCAAAATTGGAAGTGCTATTAATGTAAAACAGAAATCATAATAAAAAAAAACCTCATCTAAACTCACATAGGCGGCAATTGGCAGATAAAAATTTAGACTCGTGGTGTCTGGCTCCTTGTTTATGCACTTAGACACTATTCTATATTGTCTGGTCAGACAGAAATCCTACCTTCTTTCTGTTCTCCTTCTTTATATTTTTAATGGCTATTCTTGGCACTCTGGTTTTGCTTATGCATTTTTAAAAACATGCTTGTCAGATTCCTCCAAATTCTGTTAGAATTTTTATTTTTATTATATGGAAATTGTGCTTTAATTTGGGAAGACTTAATACTTTCACACAGTCATCTTTCCCCCATAAGTGAATGTGTTCTATCTTTCCACATAGTTATTTCCTTTATTTGTGTTATTTAATGACTTTAATGGATTTGAAATAATTTTCTCCATGAAAGAAAAGCATTTGTCTGATTCTCTTTTTTAAAATGTTTTTCTGAGAAAATGTATTTTTTTTGCTGCTGCTGCTGCTGCAAATGGCATGTTTAAACACATTTACTTGTGCTTTTTTAAATTTAGAAATTAAATTTAATGGGGTGAATCTGGTTCCTAGGAACACATAGATTTCAGGGTTTCATCTTCATAGCCTGTGAACTTTTATTGTGTTGTATGCCTATCACCCAAAGTCAGACATCTTTCTTTTACCTTGTATTTGGCTCCCTTTACTCCCCTCCCACACTGCCCACCCATATCCCTCTGGTAACTATTTAACTTTCTTCTATGTTCATGAGTCTCAGTTGTATATTCCATCTATATAGTTCTTAGCTTGTTCTGATTTACTTAATTTGCTTAGCATAATATTTGTGCTTTTAAAAATGTCTATGTAAAAACAAAATTCTTGTACATTCATTTCTTAGCCAGAAAAATTTTTATGGTACTCATTAAGTTTAATAGTTTGTGTAGATTTTCTAAAATCAACAACTATAATTTCAGTGAGGAGAAGTTTTATCTAAATTTTACACCTTTATTTAATTTTCTTATCTTATGATTTCTTACTTCCTCTTCTGGTCCTTATCTGATAATGGAATCTAGTATTTTATATGCCTCCTAAAAAGGATTAGGAAGAATTTCTTCCCTCCCCATACCCTCATAACATCTGGAATACTTTGCATAATATGGGGATTATCTTTCTCTTGAATAGTTGATAGCACTCATTTATAAAATCATCTGGGCCTTTTTAGTAGGTAGATTTTAAATTACTCATTTATTGCTTAAATAATTTTAGGTCTCTTTTTTAAAAATTTCTATTAGTAACCATTTGTTCTGTGTTTATGTTAATTAACCAATTTTATCATAAATTTTACTTTAAAATATGAAAAAATTCAAAACCATTGAAAAGTATAAAAAATGATGTAACAGTCATATAAAATTCCACCAAGTTCAACAGGTTTTAACTATTTGCCATATTTGCTTTAGATCTCTCTCTAAGAGACAGGATGAGTGGTGGAGAGAGAAAGGATGGAAGTAAATAAAGGAGGAAAGACAAAAATATACAGTGGGGAAAAAGTAGGTTTAGAGTTATGCATAAGGAAGATAATACAATCATTAATAAATGACTATTTAGTCATTTAATAATTTAATTATTAATTAAGAATAAGGCAAGAAGAAACTCTGTGTTTCCTGTACTCAGAACCATAAGCCTGCTTTTGCCCCACTTCGTATTACACAAACAGCTAAAGGTACACTTTAACATTTCATCTCACTTTTTCTTGAGATGACCATTAACCGGAAGCAGTTTTATATCACATTTCTGTATTATAGCTGTAGCAGACAGGAAAGAAAGAAGTCTTTGGAAAAGAATGCCAAGGAGGTATTCACTGAGGAGATGCTCTTTGAGCAAAGACCCAATAATGTGAGGCATGCATGTATCTGTGGAAGGAGAAATCCAGGCAGAAGGAGCAGCAAGTTCAAAGGTGGTAAGGCAGAAGTATGCCTGGTGTACCCAAGACTCTGCAGTGTGGCAGGGAGGCAGTATGGGGTTGGGGAGTGAGTGCAGATCATGGAGAGCCTTATTAGACACAGAAGGATATTCAGCTTTTACTGTGAGTGGGATAACAAGGCCTTTTACTTCCTTTTTGATTAGGTCCTTTTAGCTGCTATGGTGAGAAAAGTGTGTAGGGGCTGGGACAGAAGTGGAGAGACCAGTTAGGAGGTTGTTTTAGGAATCCAAATATAATATGATGGTGGTTTAGCCAAGCTATAGGCTTTATCTGATTTATTTCTCACAAACCCCTTTAAGGTATATATATCATGCCCATTTACCAGTGAGGAATTGAGGCTCAGAGGAGGTCCATCAGCCCTTTATCTGTCGAACAGAACAGAACTTGAACCTGTGTCTGACTTTATGTATATCCAGAAGTAGTTCACACTGAATAGCACAACCATTTTTCCTAATTTAAAACCCAAAATAGTAACAAGGGATCTTACAATGACTAGATTATTTGAACCTGAAATTTTGCAGAAATAATCCACTGTACTGGTCCAGCTCATAAATATTTATATCAATATAAGGAAGCGGTATTATTGAAAAATTATTTAACCTTACCCAGTGGTGGCACAGTGGAATTGAGCATTGGTTGGGATGCTGAGGACTGAGTTTCAAAACCCAGAGGTTGCCAGCTTGAGCACAGACTCACTAGCTTGAGTACAGCTTCAGTGTGAGATCATAGACATAATCTCATGGTGGCTGACTTCAGTCCAGAGGTTACTGGTTTGAGCCCAAATGTCACTGGCTTAAAGCCCAAGGTCACTGGCTTGAGCTAGGGGTCACTAGCTCAGCTGGAGGTCCCCCCACTCAAGGCATATATGAGAAAGCAATCAATGAACAACTAAGGTGCCACAACAAAGAATTGATGCTCCTTATCTCTCTCCCTTCCTGTCTGTGTGTGTATGTATATATACACACACATACATACATATACACAGACACACACACACACAGCACTTGAAAGACACTATTAGATATTAGAATTGTGGCAGTTGTATATAGTTATCTGTTGGCCCAGTGTACAAAGATCACCTTGTGATTATGTGATCATAATTAGATTCATTGAGAAGGATTTATTATTTTTCAGTTGAGTATACTCAAATTTTTAAGAAAGATCATGACAATTTGATGCCATTTGGGTTTAGTTTCTATAATTGCTTATTAAAGATAATTTCTGGCATTATGTTTAATCAGTAGGTTATAAACAAGATTTTGTGTTTTAGGATTTCAAAAGCATCTACAAATGCCAGAGAGCCATTGGTTATTGACTAGGCAGTGTGGCCTTCAGCTGTACCAGTCACTTGGTGTCATAAAGTCTCAAGCAGGAAGGACTCAAAATAACTTAGTGGACTACCTTTATTTTATAGAGAAAAACTGAGGCAAAGAGAGGCTGATTATATATTAACCAAACAAAGATGTGCTGAGAGGTGGTCCAGTGTTTTTAAAAAATAAGTTTTCAGACATCAGGCAGCTATGTCTCTCTTACTGTCTATGTGACCTTGGGGATATTATTTAATGTTTCTAAGCATGTGTGCGTGCATGTGCTTGTGCGTGCACGAGTGAAAGCTGGATAATAACTACTTTGCATAGCAGTTGGGAAAATTTACAAATGTGTCAAACCTTCCAGGCAGTGTTTGGTACAAGATAAGTACTAGCTCTAATATTAATTCCTTTTTTTTACTTCAGAAATTTTTTCAAGTATAACTTTATAAAGTACTGATCTCCAAGTCTAAGTCCAAGCCAAATTTTAAGCCTCATCTTTATTGGCAGCAACTTTAATCTATAAAGATACTTAATGAATTTTAGATACTTAATTATGGAATGGTGTATTTTATGAAGGGCCTGTGGCTCCAAGGGAAAGGGGAAAAGATGGCTAGTACTCATTTCATTTAAAAAGCATCCTAGAGAAGACCTGGCCTGTTGTGATGCAGTGGATAAAGCATTGACCTGGAATGCTAAGGTTGCTGGTTCAAAACCCTTGGCTTGCCCAGTCAAGGCACATATGGGAATTGAAACTTCCTGCTCCTGCCCCTCTTCTCTCTCTCTCTCTCATCTCTCTCTCTCTCTCTCCTCTCTCCCTCACTCTATAAAAATGAACAAATAAAGTCTAAAAAAAATACATTTAAAAAATGAGTTAAAGAAAAGCATCCTACATTGGCCTGGAATGTAGGACTCCAGGGTTTGATTCCCAGCCAGGACACACAGGAGAAGCACCCATCTGCTTTTCCACCCCTCCCCCTCTCCTTCCTCTCTGTCTCTCTCTTCCCCTTCCGCAGCCAAGGCCCCATTGGAGAAAAGTTGGCTTGGGTGCTGGGGATGGCTCCATGGGCTCTGTCTCAGGTGCTATAATGGCTCTGGATGCAACAGAGCAATGCCCCAGGTGGGCAGAGCATTGCCCTCTGGTGAGCATGCCAGGTGGATCCTTGTTGGGCACATGTGGGAGTCTGTCTGACTGCCTCCCCATTTCAAACTTCAGAAAAATACCAAAAAAAAGAAAAAGAAAAAAAAAGAAAAGCATTCTAGTGAAGGAAATAAAAAGATGACTTCTTTCATAAAGAAATGAGATTTTCCACTTTCAAGGGCCTGAAGTCCCACATTGCACCAGCAAAGGTTTTTTGCCTCAGTGATGCACGTATTTGAAGTATCTTATTTTCTCTCAGTGGGCTTTCAGTGTGCTGAAGGGCATTTGATTGCAATGTGGTAGACTAGACAAATTTTCTTTGGGTACTATAAGGAGAAGTTATGGAACTCACAAGTTTGAAGTACACTTGTCAAGTCTCCACAATACAAATGACTCCATGTTGTTGTAAGACCTGCTTTCAGAGCTACTGTTTGCCAGAACAGAACATAATTATGATAGTGGGCGATGCATTTGAATGATCTTTTGAAAGCACTCAGTGCTGTTAAAGGGAGACTGACATGGAATTACACAAAGAATATTTTGTCTTTGCTGCTTTTAAAAAAAGATGTTACTGAGTAAAGTCAGATATAGCACAGCTAAAGCCTCAATAGATGCATTCTTTAATGGAGATTCTATGGCTGAAGTCAAAAGACAGCTTTTTGGATTTTATTTTCCCCGAGTTCCTGAAGCAATTTGGTTCTGACACACACTAAACAACCCCTCCCCCAAGAAATGCATGATAAAGCAGGCTGTGGGTATACTGTTTGACAATGGGGCAAATGCCTTTGCAGTGACTGGAACAATGTGTTCAGTATTCAGAATGTCTTCTGGGTGTCATGGTGTGGGCATAACAAAGTAATGATCATAGAGTTGCTTCGAAGTCATAGAGTCAGAACAAAGGCAAGAAAATTGTCCTGAGAAATATATCCAAATTTTATAGCAGATTTATGAATGATAATCCATGCCTGTTATACAATAGATAAGGCATTGCTGTTGACAAGAAAGTATTGGAGATGACGTCAGAGAAATGGCGGAGTAGGAAGCGATACCGATAAATCTCCCCCAAACCTCAACAAGATCTTCAACCAGAAACAGAAAAACCTATCCTTGGAGCCTCCAGATGTTTCGCAATACACCCAAAGGTATGATCGAGTGAAATATTGGCTAAATATATAACCAAACCCTGAAGGAAATAGGGAGTAAGAAATGCTCCGCCTTCCTCACTAACCTAAACAGGGCGATTTTCACTGGAAACAGAATATAAAAACTAAGGCGGGCAAAGGGGATGAATAGATCCAGGCCGCAGCAAAAATGGCCAAACCAGGCTGTGGCATGGAGATCTAAGCCAAGGAAAAACTGTTTCTGTGACAACCTGGGCAATACAGCTAACACTCACGCCAAACCCAGAAAAGAAACACAACCGGCGCAGCCATTTTACCTGTTCCCCTGGTAGGCGCATAGTGGGCAAGATATTCCTTCCAAAGCCCCTGGAGGGTGCGCCCGAGTTACTCCACAGAAAGGGAGAGTCAGAGGCCTTTGTGTGGGCCGAAAGCCTCCGGGCTGCCCCAGCACCCGGGGAGAGCCGCACACGGGGAGGGAGCGAGAGCTAATTACAAAACTGGAACTTATCAGTGCGGGTGGGAGGTTTCACTCAGAGGGCGAGACTCTGGCCTCACATCCTGGTCTGCGTGCACGGAGAGTGGGAAGGAGACTCGTCCCAGCACCTCCGGAGTGGGAGCCCGTGTTGTCCCACAGAGGGGCAGAGTCGGAGGCATTTGTGTGGGCCAAGAGCGGAGTCACGGGCCGCCCCAGCACCTTGAAAGAGCGGCACACGGGGACAAGCGAGAGCCAATTCCAACATTGGAAATTTTCAGTGCGGGTGGGGGGTTTCACTCAGAGAGCGAGACTTCTGGTCTAACATCCTGGTCTGCGCGCGCAGACCCGCCCGTGTTACCGGACAGAGTGACAGAGCCAGAGGTCTTTGAGTAGGCGAAAGCCCCGGCTGATTATGCTAGAAGCTCTGACTGACTGAGCCTTACCCAGAGCCCTGTGCTGAGTGGAAATAAGAGTGGGGAGTTGCCCGCTCTTTGAGCCTCTTACTATCCAGGCAGAGGCAGCAGCAACCCCATAGCTGGATTCTCAGGCTGCTGGTTGAGGAAGGAAAGACTAGGAGAGAGGCTCTTGGAACACAGACTCTCTCACTGTCGGAGCCTATAAACGCTAATGATCCTCGACTGCCAACGAGACTGAAGCACAATACATGACATTGCCATAGAGACTTATCAACTGCAAACCTCTACCTGAGTGTGCCAAAGGGGCAGAACCCGGGGTACAGAGTCGCCGACCAGGAAGAGGGAGAGAAAAGAAAAAGCAAGAAGATAACCTCTCAAAATCAGAATAATCCGCAGACTTTATAACCTATCCCATTTTATTATATTTGTTCATTTGTTTCTCTTATCTTCATCCTTGATTTTTTTTCTTTTTTCTTTTTTTTTCCTCCTCCAATTTGGTCGTTTAACTCCCTACCGATCTTACTCTCTCCTTGAACTACACTACCCATAAGTGTTACATCTCCCATTATCTTTTCTTTCCTCTTCCTTTCTCTCTATGAGGGTTGCACTCCAAAACCCTTAACTCTCAATCTCTCTCTCTCTATCTCTCTCTCTCTCTCCTCTTTTTTCTTTTTTCTTCTTTTAGTGATCCCCTTTTTTTTCTCTCTCTCTCTTCTTTTCTCCCTCTATATTAGTTTCTTACTTTTTCCTTTACATCTCCTCTCATTCAAACCTCAATAACAAACAAATTATTTTATCTGGGACTCAAACTTATGTTTGTGGCATTATGGGGGGTTTTTACTTTACCTTTTTAACTCACTAGCAGTGCTCCCATCCCTGGCTCTTCCATTTTATCAAGCTCTTGTTCCAATTAATACAATAGTACTTTTTGAATTGTCCCCCCCATTTTCCTGTTTCCCTCTTGCTCCTCTCTTCATAACTCTTAGTCAACCAACACCTAAACGCAAATCATTTTATTCTTGATCCAAATATTTTCATTATTTGCTTCTTGTGGGTCCATACCCCACCTCCTTTTTTTTTTTCTTGCCCCTTTATTACTTTTCCCCAATTCAGGCCCTCCATTACAGGCATTGTTTGTTCTATTAAATACAATATAATTCACAGTTCACCACAAGATTTTCTCAAGAAAAAAGGGAGAGGAGAGGAGAGAAAAAAAGGAGGGGGGAATAATTTCCTTTTTTTAAATTTTTATTTTATTTTATTTTTCTTTATTTCATTATTAATTTTTTTTTAAAAAGCTTTTTTCAATTTTTTATTTTTTTAACTTTTTATTTTTTTATTAAGTCTCATTGATACTATCAACAAAACCACCCTCAGATGCCATTAAGGAAGAGAAAATCGAATATCATGGATACAAAAGAAAGAGAGGTAACACAGATAGAAGAGGAAAATCTATGGAGAAAAAATTTAATATATTGGAAAACTTGGAGTTAAATGACAGAGAATTCAAGATAGAAATCCTAAAAATACTCAGAGATATACAAGAAAACACAGAAAGGCAATTTAGGGAGCTCAGAAATCAACTCAGTGAACACAAAGAATATATGTCCAAGGAAATTGAAACTATAAAAACAAATCAAACAGAGATGAAAAACTCAATTCACGAGCTGAAAAACGACGTAACAAGCTTGGCTAATAGAACAGGCCAGATAGAAGGTAGGATTAGTGAAATAGAAGACAAGCAACTTGAGGCACAACAGAGAGAGGAAGAAAGAGACTCAAAAATTTAAAAAAAAAATGAGATAGCCCTACAAGAATTATCTGACTCCATCAGAAAGAATAACATAAGAATAATAGGTATATCAATGGGAGAAGAGAGAGAAAATAGAATGGAGAACATACACAAACAAATAATAGATGAGAACTTCCCAAGCCTGTGGAAAGAACTAAAGCCTCAAATTCATGAAGCAAACAGAAATCTGAGTTTTCTTAACCCCAACAAACCTACTCCAAGGCACATCATAATGAAATTGGCACAAACCAATGGCAAAGAAAAAATTCTCAAGGCAGCCAGGGAAAAGAAGAATACAACATAAAGAAAGGCCCATTAGATTATCATCAGATTTCTCAGCAGAAACTCTACAAGCTAGAAGAGAGTGGACCCCAATATTTAAAGTCCTGAAAGAGAGGAACTTTCAGCCACGAATACTATACCCATCAAAGCTATCCTTCAAATATGAAGGAGAAATAAAAACATTCACAGATACAGAAAAGATGAGGGAATTTATCATCAGAAAACCTCCACTCCAGGAATTACTAAAGGGGGTTCTCCAATCAGATACAAAGAACAAAAAAAAAATAAAGTCACAAGTAAAAGCTCCAAGAAGAACACAATAAAACCAAATTTAAACTGTGACAACAACAAAAAGAAAGGGGGGAGAGGATGGAGATTAACAGTAGCAAAGGACGATGGAGTGCAAAAGTACTCACAAAGTAGTGCGCTACAATGAACAGGGTAGGAACCCTTTTCATTACCTAAAGGTAACCACGATTGAAAAAACCACCACAGAAGCACATGAGATAAAAAAGATAGCAACAGAGGAAAGATGTATGGAATACAACCAAATAAAAACAAAAGATAAGACTGGTGGGCCATAGTCTTTAATCCTAGCTTGCTGTTGGGCGGATAAAATGTATTATGCTCACTTTGTTAAAGATAACACGAGGAGGCAGTCGCCCAGATGATATTAATGTGTGTTGGAGATCGTTGTAACCTGGGGCTTGGTTTTGGGATTAAGCTTTCCCACCCATTTTGCTGTAGGGCGGTACAATCCTATCATGCCACAGAGAAGTGACTTTGTATTAGAGACTTCCCTATTATGTATATTGGATTAAGGGTTTGATTTCTACACAATAAAAGGGAGGCAGAATGGGACTTGGCCCTTGGTTCATGAGGTTAGCATGAGAGAGGCGGAGAGAGTAGAGCCAGCAGCTAAAGGAGGCCACGTGGAGTAGGCCAGGAAAAGCAGCCAAGATGGCGGAGTGCTGAGTGAGATGCCAGTCTGTGGTAGAGTTTGTATCTGAGATAAGGAAGGAGATGGGAACTGAGGAGAATTAAGGTTGGTGAGCTAGAAACCTTTGATCTAGGAAACTCGGATAAGTCAGTGGCTTTGTGAGCACTGAATGTGACTAGGTTTTGGAGGCCCAGTGTGTATTTTTACTTGCCCGCCGGGTGCAAGGTAGGATTAAAAGGTTATGCCCATCAGTTTTTGGCTCCATGGTTTCTTTACCGACTGTCCGAATCCAATGCGAACCTGCATAGGCCAGAAGGCTGCTGTGATAGTGGCCCTGGCTGTTCCTCCTGGCTTTACACTTGCACCCGGCGGACAAGTAAAAATACACACTGGGCTCCGAAACCCACTCACATTCAGTGCTCACAAAGCCACTGACTTATCCGAGTTTCCTAGAATCAAAGGTTTCTAGCTCACCAGCCTTATTCTCCTCAGTTCCCCATCTCCTTCCTTCTCCAGCGTCAAACTGCACAAACTGGCCTCTCACTCAACACTCCACCATCTTGGCTGCTTCTCCTGGCCTACTCCACATGGCCTCCTTCTGCTGCTGGCTCTACTCTCTCCTCTAATGATAATCTCAGGAACCAAGCGGGCAAGCTCCCGTTCTACCCCTATTTTATAGTGTAGATTCAAAACCCTTAATCCAGTATACAAAATAGGGAAGTCTCTAATACAAAGTCACTTTCTGAGGCATGATTGGATTGTACCACCCCACATCAAAAAGGGTAGGAAAGGCTAATCCCAAAACCAAGCCCCAGGCTACAACGATCCTGCCTGCCCCCAACACACATTAATATCACCTGGGCAACAGCCTCCACGTGGGCAACGTTATCTTTTACAAAGTGAGCATAATACATTTTATCTGCCCAACATCCATTATGTCCTGAGAAGTCCATTGTCCCTCTGCCCTCTGGCTCAGGTTTGGGAGGAGTTTCCTTAAGGCACTGCCGGCCAGGTGGGAGGGGAAGGAAGAGGGAAAGGTTACATTGTAGGAGAGGCACCATGGGAGTAAAAAATGGATGGAAAACACTGAGGTTCAGAATTCAGAGTGTTTATGGTCAAGAGAGGTTGTCCTTCTCAGATAAAGAATAGAAAACATGGGTCCTAACAGAGATCTGGGCCTTGGGTTTGTCATTTTGTTCTGCCTTCCTGCTGAGAGAAACACAATGGCCACGTTTGTGGACTCATCACTCTACTTTTCATTCATTTTCCAAGTTTATCCATTCATTTGAGACAGAGAGAGAGAAGCATTCATTCATTGCTCCACTTAGTTGTTTTATTTAGTTATGTGCTCATTGGTTGCTCCTTTTAAGTGCCGACAATGGGGCTCACACATTTTCCTTTGGCAATGGGAAAATGGTATCTGTACTTAGCTACATGGCCAGTGCCACATAGCGTTTTTTTTTATACTGTAGTATTTTAATTATCATTCAATTGAAGTTATTTTATATTTCCAATTGTGGTGCATTTGGAGGGTTATTTAGAAAATGTCATTTATACTTTAAACCAGGTGTCGAGAAAACTTTTTGGCTGACAAAGCCATGAACGCCACATATTTTAAAATGTAATTCTGTGAGAGCCATACAACAACCCATGTACATTATACATTATCCAATAAAAATTTGGTGTTGTCCTGGAGGACAGCTGTGATTGGCTCCAAGCCACCTGCAACCATGAACATGAGCGGTAGGAAATGAATGGATTGTAATACATGAGAATGTTTTATATTTTTAATGTTATTACTTTTTTAATTAGATTTGTCTGTGAGCCAGATGCAGCCATCAAAAGAGCCACATCTGGCTCATGAGCCATAGGTTCCCAACCCGTGCCTTAAACCATAAGGAGCTCGTAGGTCCCTCTTATTAATATTTATTAGGTTTATGGCCATGACAGCAAGACACACACTTTGTATTCTTTCAAACCATGAAGCTTGTTGAAGGTTGCTTTGGGGTTGCTTTGTGGTCTCTGTAAATATGTTTGAAGTGTGCCTCTCTGTCACCTTGTGCAAATGCCAGTTTCAGAAGAGACTTAAGTACAATCACCTTAGTGTTAGACATCAAGGACTGCAAGGAGCAGCTTGTTGACCCCTTTACCTTACTTCTTTTGTCCAATAGGTTTTGGGGTTTTCCAACTAAAAGTAATCTGTAAGATGTGTCACTTGTTCTCAAATTAGCTGCATGTTATCCATGTCACCTTTGTGAATATAAGATTCTGGTCTGACTTGTGGTGGTGCAGTGGATAGAGCATTAATTTGGAGTGCTGAGGTTGCCAGTTTAAAACTCGAGGCTTGCTGGATCAAAGCACATGTTAGAGGCAACTCCTCAGAGGTGATGCTTTCTGCTCCTTCCCCCTTTCTATCTCTTCTGTCTTTTCCCTAAAATCAATCAATCAATTTTTTTTCAAAAAATCTTAGATTCTGTTATTCAGTTTTTTGAAGTGTTCTATACACCCAGTGTAACCTCATTGTCTTGTATTCTTGGGAATATCAGTTCCCCTTGAGCCTTTATTATACATTGAATATCCCTTGTTCATCTTATTATTTCACTTATTAGTCCAGCTGCTAGAATTTTCAAAGTATAAGGACATATTTTTATTTCATTTCCCACAGTGTCGAAGAGTCAGGCATGTGACATGAATGGCTGGGGAATTAAATCCTGGAGAGTCCTGCAGCTGAGATCATGGACATGTATCAGCTAAGGGTAAGCTTTATTTCTGTTCCCTCTGTCAGTTACTTGGTTTATTTTTATAGGGTTTGGTAGAATGTGGTAGGGCTGCTAGTGATGTTTCTCTATTCTACATTTACATTGGTAGTGAAATATATTTTGAAGCTCGCTGCTTGGACTTAGGGAGTCATGAGATGTCCTTTATGGAGTCCTGGCTGTGTTTGCATTGTATCAGGTTCAGCTCCTGCATCAGTCATTTAGCAAGTGAGGTCTGTTGTTTGGCTCCATGTCTGAAGTTCAGTTATGGGGTCTTGTTTACAGACCAGGAGCCTGTCTCCAGGGTTTGTTGTTGAATCTGTATTCTGCTGTGCACCTGGGGTCCCATTGCATTTTACCTCATATCCGAGTTCCAGTGTGGGGCCCATGAGCAGCTCCAGTTCTAGGACATGATGTATGGACTCTGGTGTCCAAGGTACCATGTCAGTCTCTGGCATGGGTGTGTCCTAGTCTCGGTTGGGTCTGTAGACCAGTGTTAGGTGTTTGGTGCCAAGTCCCCTTTTTGGTTTGGGGGTTGGTCCAGTGCTCAGTTTAAGTCGTCTAGGGTCCACAGAGCCCTGATTCTGTCTAAGGACTCTGGTGTCTGTTCAGTAATGATTGTTGTGTTCATGTTGGCAGGAAGGTAGATATGGATGGGAAAGAGAGCAAAGCAAATGGGAGATTCTATTCTATAAAACTCACAATACCTGCTCCAGGAAAAAGTCTCAAGGTTCCATTTAGTCAAATCTGATAGAAGGCTCCAATATTCATAGGCTTGATGACACAGTAGAAAAATCCATTGTGTTCTGAGAGGTCCATCATCCCCTTAGCCCTCTGGTTCAGGTTTGGGAGGAGTTTCTCTAAGGCACTGCCAGTCATGTGTTTTGGGGAAGTGAGAGGGAAATAATTCCATTTGTAGTAGAGGCACCATGGGAAGCAATAATGGGCAGGAAACACTGTGAGGTGCAGAATTAGATTGTTGATGGTAAAAAAGGTAATCTTTTCTAGGTGAAAAATAGGAACATGGTCGAAGATATCTGGATTTTTTACTTTGTTTTTCTTATTTTCTACCTTTCTGTTGAGGGAAATGCACTAGGCATGTTGCAGGTCTTTCTCAGCTTTTTCCATTTGATTTTTACATTTTTTTACATTGATTTGAGAGAGAGAGGGAAGCATAAAATCATTTTTTTTTCAATTAGTTTTTCCATTTGGTTGTGTACTCCTTGGTCACTCCTCTTAGGTGCTGAGACCTGTGACAAAATCCACAACCTTGGCAACAGGGAGGGCATTCCATGCACTGAGCCATCTGGTCAGGGAACCATAGGTTTTTAAAAATTATTATTATCTTTCAGTTGATGAAATTATTTTAGAGTTCTAATTGCAATTTATGTTACAGGTTATTTAAAATTATATTTTATAAGTGTAAGTATAAGGACTTCCTGGCTTATTTGTTACTAATGATTTCTTCTTTCTTTTTTTTTTTTTCCAGAGACAGAGAGTGAATCAGAGAGAGGGATAGACAGGGACAAACAAACAGAAACGGAGAGAGATGAGAAAGCATCAATTATTTGTTTTTCATTGCACGTTGCAACACCTTAGTTGTTCATTGATTGCTTTCTCATATGTGCCTTGACCGTGGGCCTTCAGCAGACCGAGTAGCCCCTTGTTGGAGCCAGCGACCTTGGGATCAAGCTGGTTAGCTTTGCTCAAGCCAGATGAGCCTGTGCTCAAGCTGGCAACCTCGGGGTCTTGAACCTGGGTCCTCTGCATCCCAGTCCGACACTCTCTCCACTGTGCCACTGCCTGGTCAGGCGTTACTAATGATTTCAAGGTTAACTGTCATAAGAGGAAGAAACATGGGTTATGTAATTTTAAACTTTAGAAGTTTGTTGTCACTTCCTTTATAGTGCAGTATGGTCCCTTTTCAATGTGTCTCTGCTGTTAGGTCATGTGCATCTTGAGAACAACACATCAGTGGTGGTAAGGAGGAACAGGGGTGGGTACAGTGCATTATATGTCAGTTATTGGATGGCAGAAATCAAAGGAGGACAAAAAAGCTCAGACAGCTTGATGAAGGAAGTAGCATTTATTTAGCTGGCAGAGCAGTGTGACTGCAAAAGAGGCAACCAAACATGTACTCCCCGAAGTTAGATTTCTTACATCTTATATACATTTTACAGAATAGAGGTTTTAATGCAAGGGCTCATGATCCCTTTGTCTAGAGGTATACGTCACTCCCATGACTCCAGGATGGGAGGGTGAGTTTAGGTAGATTCAGAGGATGTGTTGGAATTTTTTCAATTAAGGTATGTAAACACTGTTTCTTAAAAGCTTTTGAGAATGAAAAGGGGAAGTGGTTTTCAGATAAGTTTTATCTTCTTTGCTTTGTGTAGCAAGTGGCCCCAGGCACTGTTTCAGAGAACTATAGGAAATAGTTAATTTATAACTGCCTGACTCAGTTACCCCTGTAGGCTCCCTTCTCTTTCATTCTTCTTGTTTCTTCCTTCTCAGGGAAGAAGGAGCATGTCCCTCCCTCCTTAGTTCTATTTTCTATCTCTGTATTTTCTTTCTTTGTGGTACTATATTGGTTCTGAAAGATTATTTTCTATCCCTAAATGAGAGTTGGATGAAACCTATGGTTATGCCCTCACCAGGTAGCTCAGTTAGTTAGAGCATCATTCTGATACACCAAGGTTGTAGTCTTGATCCTCAGTCAGGAGACATCCATGAATTAAACAGTGAATGCATAAGAACATTGGTGCTGTCATATTTGAAGTTTAGCAGTTCTAATAGGTGTGAGTGTTGTATTATTTTAGTCTTATTTTGTCATTTCCTAATGATACATCAGGTAGAGCTTATTTTTACAAGGTTAGGTGTTTGGTCTCATCAACATAAGAAACATGAAAACTGGGAGATTTTAAGATCTCATTTGAGCCAAAATGACTCCAAATGTTTGGGATGAAGATCTCTATTCCTACAGACTGACAGTGTAGCAATTTATTTTATATTTATTTTTTAAAATTTATTTTAGGCCAGCCTGACCTGTGGTGGTGCACTGGGTAAAGCATTGACCTGGAATGCTGAGGTTGCTGGTTTGAAACCTCTGGCTTGCCTGGCCAAGGCACATATGGGAGTTGATGCTTCCTGCTCTTCCCTCTGTTCTCTCTCTCTCTCTCCTCTCTCTCTCTCTCCTCTCTCTCTAATAAAAATGAATAAATAAAAAATTAAAAAATAAAAGGACTCTCCTTAAAAAAAAGAAATTAGGCCCTGGCCTGTTGGCTCAGCGGTAGAGCGGGGGCCTGGTGTGCGGGGGACCCAGGTTCGATTCCCGGCCAGTGCACATAGGAGAAGCGCCCATTTGCTTCTCCACCCCCTTCCTTCCTCTCTGTCTCTCTCTTCCCCTCCTGCAGCCAAGGCTCCATTGGAGCAAAGATGGCCCGGGTGCTGGGGATTGCTCCTTGGCCTCTGCCCCAGGTGCTAGAGTGGCTCTGGTCGTGGCAGAGCGACACCCCAGAGGGGCAGAGCATCGCCCCCCTGGTGGGCAGAGCATTGCCCCTGGTGGCCTTGCCAGGTGGATCCCTGTTGGGCTCATGCGGGAGTCTGTCTGACTGTCTCTCCCCATTTCCAGCCTCAGAAAAATACAAAAAAAAAAAAAAAGAAAGAAATTATTTTAGGCCGTGGCCGGTTGGCTCAGTGGTAGAGTGTTGACCTGGTGTTCAGGAGTCCTGGGTTTGATTCCCAGCCAGGGCACACAGGAGAAACGCCTATCTGCTTCTCCACACTTCCCCCTCTTTTTACTCTCTCTCTCTGTCTTCCCCTCCTGCAGCCAAGTCTCCATTGGAGCAAAGTTAGCCTGGGCACTGAGGATGGCTCCATGGCCTCTGCCTTAGGCGTTAGAATGGCTCTGGTTGCAACAGAGCGGCACCCCAGATGGGTGGAGCATCACCCCCTGGTGGGCATGCTGGGTGGATCCTGGTGGGGCGCATGTGGGAGTCTGTCTGACTGCCTCCCCATTTCCAACTTCAGAAAAATACAAAAAAAATCATTTTAGACCAGTGGTTTTCAACCTAGGGGCTAGTTTTCACTGGGGTGGTGAACATTTGGCAATGTCTGGGGACATTTTGGTTGTCACAGTGGGATCGGGGATGAATGCTCCTGGCATTTGGTGGATAGAGGCCAGGAATGCTGATAATGTCATAGAATTCACAGGACAGCCCTTCACAACAAAGCAATGACCAGTCCCAAATGTCAATGTGCTGAGAGGTTGAGGAACCCTGTTTTAGACAGTGTAGGAGGGGGAGGGAGAAGGTGGGAGTAGAAAGCATCAACTCCCATATGTGCCTTGATCAGGCAAGTCCTGTCTTTTTTTATTTAATTAATTTTAGATAGTGCAGAGAGAGAAGCAATTTTTTTTTTTTTGCAAGAGAGAGAGAGAGGGACAGATAGGGAAAGACATGAAGGGAGAAAGATGAGAAGCATCAATTCTTTGTTAGGGAACCTTAGTTGTTCATTGCTATCATATGTGCCTTGACCAGGAGGCTACAGCACAGTGAATGACCTCTTGCTCAATCCAGCAACCTTGGGCTCAAGCCAGTGATCCTGGGGTCATGTCTATGATTCCACACTGAAGCCTGCAACCCCACACTCAATCAAGCTGGTGAGCCTGTGCTCAAGCTGGTGACCTTGGGGTTTTTACCTGGGCCCTCTGAATTCCAGTTTAGGGCTCTATGCACTGCACCACTGCCTGGTCAGGCACCATTCTCATTTTATAGATTAAAATACAGAAAAATGGAAGTTGAGAATCTTGCCTTAGGTCGCACAGCTGGTGAGGGCAGAGCTGAGATTTAAAGCAACTACTGAATGATTTGGAGTCCATGTGGTATGCACCATGAGATGCTCACCCTGTAGAGGCCAGTGAGGAGAGTGTGAGGGAGACCAGGTGCCCAGACTGAGCCAGGTACACAGACATGCACATGCACATGTTCTTCCCTGGTTTGCACCACTGAGACACAGAGGTCAGAAAAAAATCATGACAGGAGCCAAGAGAAGCCCAGGGAGGAGGGTTGTGAGCCTACTAGGAGAAAAGGCTCCACTTCCTGGGAGTCAAGGAAATTCCTTTCCTGGTGAGTCTGTCTCCAATCTCTCTTCCTGGGCAGTAAGCTAAGTAGATTGATCCAGACTACCACATTTCCAGTTGCTGAGTTTCTATGCATGACAGTATGAGTTCTCTGTGGCTTTCCTGGAACTCTGGTTTCAGTGACAGGGGGAATGAGGTATGTGAGCTTCAAAGTTTTATGAAGATAAGATTTACTAGAACTGGAGGCCAAGATACCATGTAGGAGATTGGTGTTGACATTCCCATAGCACTTAAGGAACTGTTTGTCTAGCTCATCTCTTGTTAGGAAAGTGAAGAATTTGTTTAACCAGTTACTTCTTTATTAATTACACTCTTGGGAGGGAAGTGGTCAGTAGACTCCTTCTGAAGTCTCTTCAGAGGTGGGATATGACCCATGTAACAGCTATGGCTGTGGAGACGCAATTTTTTTCCAGTGCCTAAATTTTGTCTAGCATTGAGATTTATATTTTGAGGACATATGCTATATTTTTATCCACCTTTTTTCTCTAAATACCTCTTGCTTTGAAAGAGCACCAAATGGAGAAAAAAGAGGAACAGAGGATTGAGGGAGACCACTGAGGGAGGCATGATGAGAAGGAAAGATGTATGGGCTTGAGAGGGATGAGTGTTCTCGTGACTCCCAGAAACTTATTGGCCTTACCTCATCCAGTTGGCCCAGGATTCATCTTCTTCATTCACATACATATGGCAGTTTCTCCCTTTGGTGATCTGCATTTCAGGAAGAAAAAATAAAGGTTTTTTTTCAGTTGAGGAAGTAATAGAGAAATTATTTTACCCTACTATCAACAAAACTCTTTCAGCTTGCATGCATTGCCACTTTTGACCACATGATACTTTTCTTACTCATCACATCTGAGTTGACCTGTCCACTCAGGCCTGGGAGGAGGCATTCCTTTGTGTCTGTACCACTTTGCTGCCACTTAACCTGAGATCCTCAACAGGAGCTCCATGGTCTACAAAGTCCACTCAGTACCCAGAGCTAACCATATTGTCTCCATCCATGTCCTAGCATGTAGAAGGTCAGGTCCCACAAAGCCATGGGAGGGATGTGGGAAGTCACAAGACAGGAAGAGGTAAATACTTCTCACCAGCCAGGAGTATCCATTGTTGCCCGCCTCTTCATCTTCTGTGATCTTGTCCTTATAAGGGCCAAAGTGCGGATGCACTGGCAGAGCAGATGCCTCATTCCACACTCCAAGACCAGCTTCAGGAATGCCCGATGGTCTGATTCTCAACCCAGGAGGCAGAGTGAAGTCTGTGTGGTTCGGATGCCCCTTATCCACTGCACTGTCTTTTACAAATGTAGGAGGCCCATGCACTTCACAACTGTCAATGAAGTAGTTCTGACACTTCTCACAATCTGGGGGTGAGAGCAACAGGGATTAGGGAAGGTGTAGTGCATATTTCTGGACATACAGAGCTTCAGAAAGAGCCCAGGAACTCACATCATTGAACCCAATTCTTTAATGCAGGTCCATAGGGGAATGGAATTCTCCAATGGCCAAATGACCAGATGAAATTATTGTATGAAGACATAACATGCTTTGTGAGGGTCACTTACAGAGGTAGTTATCATCCTGGGGCCTGCTGACCTCTTGGTACACATGGCCTTTTCTTTGTCATAGGCTATACATCTTTACTTCAGTTTCCTTTCTCCTGAGTTCTAAGTTGGAGAAGAGAGTTTGGTGGAGTTAGGAGTGTTAGTCCCTATTTTGTCAGAAAACACACAATTTCCTTCCATCAAATTATCACCTGTCATTTTACATACTCTGGTATTTTCTTTTGTCAACTATTGGCTCAAAGAGCCTCTATAATTGTAAGCCTTTACACTGACTACAGATGCCAATTCAATTTTTGTTTCTAGATCTTCTCATTGTGAGGTTTAATTTCCCAAAATTTAGTTATTCATAAAATATTTATTAAGGGCACAGTATTTGTAAGGCATTTAGGAAAGGCCAGGTATACAACACCAGCAGCATATGGTTGCTATTATCAGAAATGTATTTATTGGACAATGTGTGTCAGTTCTTTTACATTGAATTTAAGCCCTAGCCAGTAGCTCAGTGTATAGAGCCAATGCTCAGTGTATGTCCCAGTTTTGATTCCAGTCAGGGTACATAGGAAAAGTTACCATCTCTTTCTCCACCCCTCCCTCTCCCTCTTCTCTCTCTCTTCCTTTCCTGCAGTCAGTGGCTCAGTTGGTTCGAGCATTGGCCCTGGGCACTGAGGATGGCTCAGTTAGCTAGAGCACATCACCCTGAGGTGCTAAAAACCAGCTCAGTACTCGAGAATTGGGGTTGCCGGTATCCTGGTAAGAGTGCATATGGGAGTCAGCCTCACTATCTCCCCTCCTCTTATCTAAAAAATAAGTAAATACATACACAAATAAGTAAACTGAATTACATACTATCAAAGTATCTTCACTTTACACATTAGCATTCAAGAACTCAGAGAATTTGTAAGATTTGCCCAAAGCTCCAGTGCTAAATTAACTCTTAGTTTAGTAGAGCTTAAATCCAGGCCTATCCAAAGTTCACCCCACATACCTAGGCCATACTTATTAGCCTTTCTAGAGGACTCAGAGGAACTAAAATCTACAAATGATTTTCTCTTATCCAATTTTCATCTAAAGTGTTGTCCAGAGGGTCTTGCTTTTCCAGAATAGACTGTGATGCTGAGGACTGAAGTTTAAAACCCTTAGGCTGCTGGCTTCAGTGCGGGCTAATCCGGCTTGAGTGCATGCTCACCAGCCTGAGCTCAGGGTTGCCGGCTTGAGCGTGGGATTATAGGCATGACTCCATGGTTGGTAGCTCATTTCCAAGGTAGCTGGCTTGAGCAAGGGGTCACTTACTGTGCTGTAGCCCCCCAGTCAAGGCACATATGAGAAAGCAATCAATGAACAACTAAGGAGCTGCAATAAAAAGCTGATGCTTCTCACATCTCTCCCTTTTAGCCATTCTGTCCCTGTCTGTCCCTCCCTCTTTATCTCTCACTAAAATAAAAAAGAAAAAGAAAAAAAGCCGATCATGTCAAAAATATAATAAAGGTCACTTAAGTGGACAGAAAATCCATTTCTTTAACATAAAACTTTCTCTTTTCTGTCTACCTGACCTGTGGTGGCACAGTGGATAAAGCAATGACCTGGAACCTGAGGTCACCAGTTTGGAACGCCAGGCTTGCCTGGTCAAGACACATATAAGAAGCAACTACTACAAGTTGATGCTTCCTGCTTTTGTCTGCCTCCCCATTCTCTCTTTCTCACTCTTCTCTCTAAAATCAATAAATTAAATTTTTTTTATTGATTTTAGAGAGAGGAGGGAAGAGAATGAGAGAGAAACATTGATTTATTGTTCCACTCATTTATGCATTTAGTGGTTAATTATTCTTTCTTTTTTCTTTTCGTTTAGCTAGAGAGACAGACAGGAAGGGAAAGGGATGAGAAGCATCAACTTATAGCTGCAGTACCTTAGTTGTTCATTGATTGCTTTCTCATACGTGCCTTGACCAGGGGACTCCAGCTCAATCAGTGATCCCTTGCTCAAATCAGCAACCTTGGGCTCAAGCCAGCAATGTTGGGCTTGAAGCCAGTGACCATGGGGTCACATCTACGATCGCATGCTCTAGCCAGTGACCCCACATTCAAGCTGGTGAACCCATCCTCAAGCAACAACCTTGGGGTTTGGAACCTGGATTCTCATCATCCCAGGTTGATGCTCTATTTTCTGTGCTACCACCTGGTCAGGCTCTAATGGTTGATTCTTGTATGGGCCCTGACTGGACATCAAACCCAGAACATTGGTGTACAGGGATGACTCTCTAATGAATTAAGCAACTTGGTCAGGGTTCCTTTCCATCTTCTTGTTTCAGAGTAGCCTTGTCTAGTCTAATGGTACAGTGACCACCTTGCCTGCTTTCCTTATCTTTTCACCTTTACACATTTGGCTGTTCTTGCCCTTCCTTAATCATCAGATTCTGTGGGCCACAGAAACCATTGGGTCAAGTTTGAGATCACATCTGTGCTTCATCTGTGTTTCAAAGCTAGTCCATGAAAGCGGAAGTACCTTACTGACCACACCTTCATAAAACCAGATGCACTGAAGAGACGGCTGACACAGGGCCTGATACAATGGTCCCTACCCTGGCTCACAACCCCAGCTGCCTTAATCACCATGATTAATCCTTTCCCATCTGCAATGTGGCCGGCGCTGCCCAGGGAGCCCTGTCCTGGAGCACTGCTCACCGGCCAGACCTTCATCCTCCTCTTGTGATGAGAAGTGTTCTGAATGAGTTATTTCTTACATGTTTTGTACTTTTATACCATTCTTGCTCATTAACACATCTATAAACATGTGTAATTATTTACACATGGAAGCAGTGTAGCAAATCGCCCCTTACTTCACAATGCACTGTATGTATCTCGCTTGTTTGCTAAACGCAAGCTCTGTCCCTCGTTATTTGTTTAGAGGCTGGGGACCTGACCCTGGGTCCATTTCAAATGGGCAGTGCATGCCTGCAGCCCCTCACCTCGCTGCCTCCGAGTCCATTCTTCATGCGAGTCCTCAGTGTCCTCCACCGGGGGTCTGGTGGCCTGCCGGTGGTGAACCATTAAAGTGGGCCGATGGGCGCCGAGCCCTGGGGAGAAACAAAACCGTGGTACCGAAAGTGAAGAGCTTGTAGGAGCAGCCCCGACACTTGGCCGGCCCTCATGCAGCCCACGATTCCCGCCCGTGCACCGTCACCTTTGCGCAGCAGCGCGTCCAGGTTTTTCTCCACGTTGGGGCCATGCTCCTTCTCCCAGTCAACCATGGTGGCCACCCATCCGGGAGATGTAGGTGCAGATGTCCCTGAGGGCGCCAGGGGCCTGTGGGGGCGGGGCGGTGGTGTGTGTTGGGGGGTGAGGGAGAGAGAGAGAGAGAGAGAGAGAGAGAGACGTGTCCACGTGACCCCGCGCAGCGGCTGGAAGGAACCGCTGGTCGCCCCGCTGGGTCCGGGCTCTCCCCCTCCTGCCGCCCTGTGCTCACCTGCAGCGCAGCCCACGCCCTCCCCGCAGCTCCCTCGCACCGCACCGCGGGATCCCGTCCGCGTCCACCCTGCAGGCCTAGCCCCAACGTGCCTGCCTGGGAGACTCCGCTGAGGCTGACTGCTTGGCCCAAGGGGCGCACGTGGGACCAGCCCCAGGGATGCAAAGATGGGCCAGAGTGGAAACTCCAGCCAAGTCAGTGACTCCTTTGCCCAAGCCAGCAATTTGGGCTTTAAGCCAGCAACCTTTGGGCTCAGCCAGCGACCATGGGGTCATGTCTATGGTCCAGCACTCAAGCCAGTGAATCCGTGCTCAAGGTGGATAAGATTATTACATTTTCTTGTTGTTCAAGTGCTCTCTTGAGTTCCTCTATTCTACTCTCAAGTTTATTGAACATCGTTATGACTGTTTGCTTGGAAGTCTTTATCTGTCCAATTACCCATCTCCATTTAATTAGGACATTTCTCCTGAGTTTTTTCTTTGTTTCTTCATTTGGGTTATATTTTTCTGACTCCACATTAGTTTGACTGTTTGTTTTTGTTTCTTTGAGTTGAATGGAATAGTCATATCGTCCAATCTTGAAAAAGTTGTCTTTGTTACATTGTGTGTTGAATAGTTTCAGCCTGCCGGTTGTAGTTGGGGGTAGATGCATGCAGTGCCTGTCCTGTCACCTGGCCTGAGGGAGTGGGTTCTGAATGGGCAGTCTGGGGTGTGTGAGCCTCCTTGTCCTTTTAATCTGGGCAGGGCTTCCTGGTGTAAAAGGGGCTGCGTGGTGTGTGCTCTGCGTGTTCTGTTTTAATTATCTGTTGTCAGAGCACAGTCTGTGCTGGGTTACCTGATTGCTTTCTTGTATCTCACCCCCCATAAGATCCACCCTTTGTCCTGGTGGGGTAGCCTGGGAGCACACACAGCCTTCATTTGTTCATTCTCCACTTTCTCGAGGCTTGGAAGCCCTGTGCACATGCACAGCATTGCCCCCCCTCACTCCACACTGGACTGCAAGATTTTGCTTGCTTTGTGCTTTTTGGGGGAAGAGCTGCCTGACCAGTGCGTGCAGAAGCGCCCCCCATTCTCAGCACTTTCTCTGATCAGGGAGTCCTGTGTGCAGATCATATAGACTATTTGCCAGCTCCATATTTTTCAGGAGGGGTAATGCCTGTAGTGACCCACTATGGCTGCACTATTCTCTGGGTCAAATAGTCCTGCAGCTGGAACCAGAGTGTTTTGCTAGCTCTGCACTCTCTCTAGGTGGGGGGCCCCATATTCACATGCAGCTCAGTGGGCGAAGTGTTACCACTTCCCCATACCTACCTGCTGGGTCGATATCTGGGGAGAGGAGCTCTCTTTATACAAGCTACACTGCCCTCATGATTCTATTGTATTTAGATCCAGGAGGGTGTCTGGCGGTTTGCTACAGTGCCCTGCGGGTGGCCATAGAGCCTGGATGGAGCTCCCATCTTCTATCCACAGGCCCAGGATGTGTAAACAGTGGTGCTCACTGGTCTCTTAGGTCCTGAGCTGTTCCTTCACCTCCTGCAGAACTTTCATGTTTCCTCAACCTTCTCTTCTCTCTCTCTCTTTTTCTTTCTCTCTCTCTCTCTCTCTCTCTGTCTATCTCTAGCTTGTTGTACAGAAGCTGTTTAATTGTTTTTCAGTTGTCTTTCAAGAGTAATTTTCTAAGCAAAGGGATACATTGGATGGGTTTTTGGGAGGCTGGAAGCCCAGTGTCCACATGTGCCATTATGTTGGACACACTGGAGAGTTCTTAAATAAAGTCTAATATTGGCTGCAGCAACAGGCTTCTGCTCTGATACATTCTTATTCCCCATATTCAAATTTCTATACAGTTTCTGAGACATTGGTTTTCCCTTTGACTTCAATTAGTTGTTGGATCCAGGAGTAGTTTATTTTTTTTCTCCTGTGAGGATGGGCATGATAACTTCCAAGCTTCTTACTTGTAGGATGAGAAACCAGGAGTCTTCCATTAGTTGCTTTTTATCTCTTGGCTTCCAGTTCTCTATTTGTAAAATAAAGGGATCAGATCACTCCATGATCCCTGAACTTTCCTCTAGCTCCAGCATTCTGTTCATTCCATAAACACTGACTTGCGTGAATGACAGTGCAAATTTGTGACATTTGCTACCATTCTACAGGTTGACCTGCAGGTGGACAAAGAAAGGCACATTTTTTTCGAGACCTCCCTTGATTATGTTTATCAAATCCAGGAAGTTCAAGAGTCCAAGAAATTCAACATTGTGGAGCCAGTAAGTTCCATGTTTTCTTTAATGCTCTAAAAATATTTTCTGAATGCTTAGTAAATGAGGAGAACTTTTATCATCAACTTTGGATCTCAAAGAATGTGAATGTGTATAATTGTGATGAATCTCTCTTTTTCCTCCCCCATTTTTTCTCTCTAACTATAATTTGTTTTTTTCTTTTTTTCTTCTTCTCTTCTCCTTTCCCTCCCTGGATTCCTCTATCACCCTTCTTTTCATCTTGTTTTTTTTTCTTTCCTTCCTGCCATGCTTTCATAAAGCCTTTGAAAGTGCCCATTATATACCAGGCACTGTGCTAGGAACTCATGTCCCTGTAGTCAGTGACTTACCATTATACTATTTTTACTTCTTTCTCATATGTGCCTTGACAGGGGGTGGGGGGGACTCCAGCAGAGAGAGTGACCCCTTGCTCAAGCCGGTGACCATGGGGGTCATGTGTATGATCCATCCCATGCTCAATCCAATGACTCCGCATACTCAAGCTGGTAAGCTCACACTCATGCCGGTGAACTTGGGATTCAAACCTGGGTCCTCTGCTTCCCAGTGTAACTCTATATCCACTGCACCACTCTCTGGTTAGGTGGAACCTATTGGTTCTGAAAGAGGCATGCTCGGTCTAGAAGGGGAGAGGTGTTGGGTTAAATCTTTAATGATTATACACTTGCTCACTTTTTCTTGTAGGTCTGTTCTGTATAATTAGAATTTATGTTATTGAGCACAGAACAATTTGGAACTCCCTAGTTAATTAAAGTCTCTGATATGAAGTGCTGTTCATTTCTTTTAGTGCATTTTGCCCTCAAATGTACTGTATGCTATTATATAATTTTGCATGTAATACAGTTAAGTGTGAAAGGAGGTTTATATTTGTTCATATGGAAACAACACAATAATTCACAAATAGTAATCCCACAAATAACTGTTTGACATACTAAAAAATGTAAACCTACTTTTGTACCACCTGTGTGCCTTTACCCATTCTTTCATTTTCAATGTCTTTGTACTTTTATCAGAGGTGGATTCAACAGTGGGCACACAGGGCGTGCATCCTGGGCCCTGACTGCTGAAGGGCCTTGCAAAAGCCCAACTTGTCACTTTTTTCTAATGACAAGGGGCCCAATATTTTCTTGTGCACCCGGGGCCTCAAGTGACCTTAGTCCATCTCTGACCTTTATGTTTTAGGTGACTCCATGTCCTATATTAGTAATGAATAGTTATTAAAATCTATAAGGAATAGAGTTTGGTCAAGGCTACGATAAAAGGATCCAATATGTTTTTGTATTTACTTTTCTCATAGTATATATTATATAATGCATATTGTTTTCATGCAACTAAAAAGATATCTCAGAAAAAATTTTCATATGTATGTGCAAGTATTACGGGGCATTCCTTTCTGTTTTGTCATTTTGTCTATTGACATGTCATTACCCCACTGTTTTGATTATTGTACCTTCATCCTGGAATGCATGTCTGTGTCTAGTTGTGAAAGCTTCTGTGTTTTATTTTGCTTTTCAGAATTGTCCTTGCATTGTGTGTGCTTATTGTCCTTTGTTCTCTGCACACTGCCTGCCATGAAGACCCTCCCTCAGTCCAGGCTCATGACAATCGAAAGTGTCTGCATACATTGCGGTTGTCCCTGGGGCCACCATCCAACCTGGGTGAGAAACATGTGTTCAAAGATCATTCTGGAACCTGAATGATTATCCTGGGAATGTAGAAACCACACCTAATTAGTGCAGTTAGTTAACCTCAGAGGATTGAGGAGTAATCTAGAATGTTATCCATTGATGAATATGTAGGGTCACAGTGTTTTCTGTGTTGTTCTTCATGTCTCAGTGTAATGTTATGGGAGAAATGTTCTCATTCTGAGGTTTATAGTCAGGACACGTTGAATGAGTCAGTTCTAGAATGACCATCTCTTCTGTCTGGTTGAATGTGGAACCTCCCCATCAACTTCCTCAATGGCCAGGTGAGATAGGGAGCAAGGAAAAGGTGTAGGGCTATGAGGAAGCTAGGTTTCCCCAGGTAGTCTGCTACGAGCAGGTAGTTATTGTCCTCCAGTCCCCTCCATGTGGACCGAGTGAGTGCATGGTGTGGAACAAGAGAGAAAGATGAGGAAATCCAGTCTGTAGCAGAATAGCTGTTCTCCTAGTTGTTTTGTACACTTTGGATGGGGTCTCTCTCAGTAGATATGAGCTCTATTTCTGTTCACATGTAAGAATCCAGATGTGAAGTGAGCAATGTGGTCCAGGGGATTCTAGGTAAGTAAAAGGGATGAGGTGAGAGAGAATGGGGAACAGCTACAGGCAGCTTGTGAGGACCCAAAAAGGGTGCCCAGACTATTTCTGAGGTACATGCCTCATGTCTCAAATTAGATGAACTATTCCCATGGGGCCACTTTTTGTGAGCCCTTCCTATAGATGCAAAGCAGATTCAGAAGCTCACTATTGTAGTCCCAGTTTATTGACCATGGTGAGGTCTAACCTCACAGGTTTCCAGGCAGAAGAGTCAAGTCCAGAGCCTAGATGCATGTTCCAAGCTCCAGAAAGCAGAACTTTTATAAGCAATAGGATAAAGACCCTGAGAGCTTTGTTCCCTGAATCCACATGTCTGACATATGGTGTCCTGGGGTGAGGAGTGAGGTGACACCTGGAGGCAGACTTTCTATCCCAATTCCCAGCAACCATGGAGGAGAAAAGGGAATGTCTGGAGAAGGAGGCAGCTGACCTGTGGCAAGTTTTCCATGGAGGCTTGAGGTCAGTGTGTGAGGGCAGAGCAGATGTTTTAGCTAAGGGATGAGGAGAAACCAGAGAAGAATATTTATCTCCTCTGCATGCATCTCTTGGAAGGGGTCATGGGAAAACTGGAAGGAGAGACTGGCCAGTGAATTCTCCCTCCTTGCTCAGGCCAGGGAGTGAAAAGCACAGTGAGTCTTCAGTTCACTGACCAGGAAAGACCGTGAGCAGAATTCCACACCCAGCTACAGTAGCTTGTGTGGTGAAAGTGGTCATCTGGGGCTGAATTTCCACCCCTGCTTTAGCCAGAATGTTGGGCAGGAGAGGTTTCTGTAGGAAGGGGCCAGGAGAGACCTGGAGGAGAATTGTTTTTTTCTGACTCTAGTTCAGCATCTCATGGGCAGCTGGAGCCTCCAGAAACAGGTGAGGAGCCACCTGGAGCCACTTCTTTCTTCCTGGCTCCAGAAGGTCTGTGCGGGCAGAGGGTGTCCTTAGGTAAAGGGCGAGGAGAGACCTGGTTGTGGCTTCTTGCCAGCCTGTGAGAGGTAGGGGGGTTTCTGGGGTGAGGGGTGCAGTTCAGCCAGCATGAGTCTGGCCATGCCACTGCCAGGCAGCCCTGCCCCAGCTGCTCAGCTCAGGTCAGGGCTCACTGGTCCTGAAGCCTCCCCCAGCTGGCCAGGTTCCAGAAGCTCTTCTCAGATCACAGCCTCTCCCAGCCTTTGCCTGTCTCTCCTCTGCTTTTCCCTCCCAGCGGTGTCAGGACCTGAGATGCCCAGTGCCTATGGTAGAGTAAGGTGCAATAAGAGAAGACTGAGGCTTTCAGAACAGAGAGCCTGGGTGTGACGAGGTCATGGGGAGAGAGAGAGAGAGATAGAGAGAGAGAGAGAGAGAGAGAGAGAGAAAGAGTGAGAGAGAGAGAAAGAGAGCTGAAGGAAGGGGAATGGAATGGGAACCACAACCGTGGGCTACCCGGTGACATGTCTGAACTCCGTTTCCCCCGCAGAAAGGAAGAGACAACAGGGTCCACCAGCATCAGTTGCAGCCAATTCCAGTAGCCAGGCCTTTGGCTTTAAAAAAATGTTTATTGATGAGAGAGAGAGATTTGCTGTTCCATTTATGTAAGCATTTACTGGTCACCGCAGTTGGAGGACTCATGACAGGACCCCCTAGTCTCGGGTGGGACCCCTGCACCCAATCACAGGGTCAGATCTGATGTGTCAGGGCTCCATACTCCCTCAGGGAAGACCCCTGGGTACACTCAGAGGAGGCAGAGCCAATGTGACCCTGGACTCTCCATGCTGAGTGGATCCATGCACACACTCCGGTACAGAGGAAACAATCTTCTCTGCTGCCATCTAGTGTGCACCGTGGGAACAGCTCCCATTTACCGAGCATCTGCCTTTGTCATGTTGCTGGGACACAGTAAATGTCCAAGGCGCCTCCCATCACCCTCAGCTCTGGATGTCTGTGTCTCCATAATGGTAGGAACTAAAGCACATGGGAGAAAGTTCACCACTCTGTCAGGTGGGACTCTTCTCCATGAGACAAAATCCAAAGCTCACATGACCCCCTCCTAGGTGGGGCCCCTCACCACAGTCAGAAAACCCAGCCATGCTGAACCATGACTCCTTTGTTAGGGCCCCCTTCTTACATCACAGGGTCCAGAGCCAATGTGGTCAAACCCAGACCCTCTACTATCTCAGTTGTGACCCTTCCACACCGTCAAATGACACAGAGCATGTGTGACGGGATGCCCTATGCTCTCAGGGAAAGACCTTTCCTTGTACTCATGTGGCTCAAAAAATGACGTGATGCCCTCCTTACTCTCTCAGGGAGGGACCTCTCCTCACACACACAGGTTCCAGAGCTGATGTGACAGAACCCTTCCATTCTCTCTGGTTGGTCTGTTTCCTATACTCACAGGGAACAGAACTAATGTGACAGGACTCTCTGTATCAAGTGAGACCCCTTCCACAATAAGTGGACCCAGAGCTTATGGGCGCAACTCCTAAATTTCACAAGGCAGAACCTTCTTCCTGTGAGAGGGCCCCCTGTTACCTCACTGTCTTGTATGAATATGAATTCACCTTGAGCATGTATTATATGTTGAGTATCTCTTGTTCATCTGATTAAGTTTATTTGATTATTACCAATGCTGTTGGAACTTACAAGGTACGAGGAAAATGTGTTTGTCTCTTTTTTATCCCTCATACTGTTGATGAGCTGGACATGTGAAGATAAAGGATGAGAAACTAACTTCAGGAAAGTGCTGCAGCTGAGACATGGACATCTGCCAGGTAGAATTACCATTATTTTGTTCACTGTCAGCTGTTTGGCTTCATTTTTTGTAGGGTTTGGTGGAATTATGTAGTGCTCCCACATTTACACTGGCATGAAAACACATCTGAGAAACTAGGTGCTTGGAGTCAGAGTCAGGAGTTTTCTTGTGAAAACTTCTTGTGAAAGTTTCTTGTGAAAACTCCTTGTGTAAACACAAGGAGTCCCGCTTGTGTTTACATTGTGAGGATCCAGTTCGGCTCATACATCTGTTGTGTGGAAACTTGAGTCCGTTGTCAGGCTCCATGTTGGAGTTTGGCTGTGGGTCTCTGTCGCAAATGTGGATCCAGTCTCTGGGGTTTGTGGTTGAATCTGTATTGAGCTGTGTGGAATATGGGGTCCCTCTGTGTGTGTCTCCATGTCCTGGTTTCCAGGCTGGGGCCCACACACAACTCTAGTCATAAGATGTAATGTAATGTGTGGCATCTCATGTCCAAGATCTTGTGTCAGTCTCTGGTGTTTGGCATTTGGGTTCCAGGGTCTGACTTGGGTCTGGAGAACAGTGTTTGGTTTGGGGCCTGGGGCCCAGGATCCTACTGTAGGTTTGGAGTCTGTTGTTTAAGTGGAGGAACGTAGGGTCTATGTCTGGGGTACCGAGTCATCTGTGGCCTCTGTCCGGTGTCTGTCAAGTAATGTTTGTGTTTACAAAGACAGGTAGCTGGCTATTGGTGAAGAAAGAAAGGTAAGGAAATTGCACATTATATTATATAAATCTAAGAAAGCATGTTTTAGGAAGAAATTTCAGCATTCCATTTAGCTAAAGCTTAATCTGCATGAAAGCTCAAGTATTTCTAGGCTTGATGACCCATTTCAGGAATCCACTGTGTCCTCAGAAGTTTATTGTCCCCTGTGTTCCAGTCAGGCAGGAGTGAGTGAAAGAGGTCCAGGTCATCACACACTGGAAGGTGTCCCAGTTCTTAGCTATGGACACAGATAACCCACATTGGCATATTGAGAGCTAACTTACAAAATGAATAGAGTGGAGGCCTGGCTGGGTTCCTCAGTGGGTTAGAGTTTCCTCCCAATATGTCAAGGTTGTGGGTTTGATCCTTGGTCAGGATATGTGTCAGAAGCTACCAGTGAATTATTAAAGAAGTGGATATAACATTATTTCTCTCTCTTGCCCTCTGTCTGTCTCCAGCCACTCCCCTTCCTCTTGCTCTCTAAAATCAATAAATAGCCTGACCTGTGGTGGTGCAGTAGAAAAAGCATTGAGCTAGAAATGTTGAGGTTGCTGGTTAGAAACCACAAGCTCTGCTGGTCAAGGCACATAGGAGAAGCAACTACCAGTTGATGCTTCCTGCTTCTCCCCACCTCTCTCTGTCTTCTCTCTCTAAAATTAATAAATAAAAACTTTTAAAATTAATTAATTTTAAAAAATGTATAGGTTGGAGAGTCCCATCATTACAAGGACCCCAGTAAGGCCATATGAGCTATTGATACAGCTTGAGAATCTCAAACTTGATGCCAAGAAGGGGTTTAGGGAAAACAGCCCAGTGGCCTATGGGTCCGGCCCCTCTGTGCCATAGCTGCTCTGCTTCTAGAGAAGGCCAAGAGCAAGTCATAATAATGGTGGGGGTAATGGGCACTGAGTTCTGTTTTTTTCCTCTGGATGCCTCCCCTTTTCAGGTGGCCCCTCAGTGTCCCTTCTTGGACTGTGGTATACAAGGAATGAAGAGGTTGTGAAAGTGCAAGGACTGGGAGGGTGTCCCCAGGTAAGCCTGGACTTCTGGTTGCTCAGTCACATCAGTTTATTATTGGCCTGGATGTCAGCTGGGAATGGCAAGGACAGAGTGCAGGAGGGCCACCCTGAGCTCCAAGGTCTCCCATGCCATGTGGTGGTGGCTGCAGAGAGTTGGGGATGGATAAGAATGTCATATGAAGCATGGGCCAAAATAGGACAGAGTGAGAGAGATTGCTGGTCACATGGTTGGCAGGAGCTAACACGCACCACTTTCCTGAATCCTCACAGCCACCTGAGAGGGAGTGGTTCACCCCAATTGACAGATGAAGAGACTGAGTTTTCATTTATTTGCCTGAAATCACACAGCTTGCAGGTGGTGGAGCCAGAAGTCAGCTCTAGAGTTCATTCTGAGCCTGGTAGAAGCTCCTGTCAGTTGAGGTCTCAGAGGAAGGACACATGGGTAGAAGCAGACCAATGCTCTAGACTGAAGAACAGATTTTAAAGACAATGAGGGGGTAGAAGTGGGGAGGACACTCTTAAAGAGATCTGTTCTTGGTTGAGAACCTGGGAAGGGCCAGGCCACTTTCTCCCTCTCCACCTATCCTATCTCATTTCCTGCCCAAGTTCCACCTCAAACACCACCTTAGGTGAGAACATGGCAAGCTGGACCATCAGGTTATGTGCAGATTTTCTTAAAAACATAAAAAAAACTTAAAAAGTACAATATTCAACACAAGACTGCAAGGAGTAATTAGGTTGTTCGATTTGTCCAGGATACTATGAGTGTACACTCTTCTAGCCCATCTTGGACCATCAGTTCTGGAATTTGAACTGTATTAGAATCAGTCTTTAAAATACCCGTGAAATGGAGATAACAGTCGTCCCTGTCTCATTAGGCAAACGGGAGCAATAGGTAAGGTGAGGCATGTGAGGTCATAAAATAGGAATTATTACCAGGTCTGGATCATTTAATGCAGTGGGCAGTGCTGTTGCTTAATTTTTTTTTTGTATTTTTTTTTCTGAAGCTGGAAACAGGGAGAGACAGTCAGACAGACTCCTGCATGCGCCCAGCCGGGATCCACCCAGCACGCCCACTAGGGGGCGACGCTCTGCCCATCCAGGGCATCACTCTGTTGCAACTAGAGCCACTCTAGCACCTGAGGCAGAGGCCACAGAGCCATCTCCAGCACCCGGGCCAGCTTTGCACCAATGGAGCCTTGGCTGCAGGAGGGGAAGAGAGAGACAGAGAGGAAGGAGAGGGGAGGGGTGGAGAAGCAGATGGGTGCTTCTCCTGTGTGCCCTGGCCGGGAATCGAACCAGGGACTTCTGCACGCTCTACCACTGAGCCAACTGGCCAGGGCCTTTTTTTTCTTTTTAATTGAATCCAGAGAGGGGAAAGGGGAGAGAGGGAGACAGAAGCATCAATCTGTTCCTGTATGTGCCCCAGCCTAATTGAACCAGCCACCTCTGCATCTCAGCATGGTGGTCCAACTAACTGAGCTGTCCAGCCTGGGCTTTTGCTGCTCTGTTTTGCACATATTTGGATCAACATCACAGTTGACCTGTTTAGGAAAAAAAAACCCACAACTATGCTTTTGCTCCCATTTCGTGGACATCTTGAGAATAACAGGTAAAACTCACCAGAAAGTTTTTTCCTCTGCTGTAATCTGGTGTACAATTTGAAATTAAAAGCTGAGTGTATGTGACCAAAAAACTGTCAACCTACTTTTTTTTATTTTTTATTTTTTATTTTTTTATAGAGACAGACAATCAGAGAGAGGGATAGACAGACAGGAATGGAGAGAGATGAGAAGCATCAATCATTAGTTTTTCATTGCGACACCTTAGTTGTACATTGATTGCTTTCTCATATGTGCCTTGACAGCGGGCCTTCAGCAGACTGAGTAACCCCTTGCTTGAGCCAGCGACCTTGGGTCCAAGCTGGTGAGCTTTTTTTGCTCAAGCCAGATGAGCCCGGGGTCAAGCTGGCGACCTCGGGGTCTTGAACCTGGGCCCTCCGCATCCCAGTCCAACACTCTATCCACTGCGCCACCGCCTGGTCAGGCGTGTCAACCTACTTTTGCATCACCAACGTGTGTTTTCCCATCTCTCACTTTGACTGCCTTTACACGCTTATATTTTAGGGACGGCTTGGGATAGGGTGGACAACGTGGGGAGGTGAAGGGGCCTGCGAGGGCCGGGCTGGGAAGGCGCCAGGCTGTGTGATGGGCTGTGAGGGGCGGGGACTGGGCGGGTTGAGTCAGATGGCGTGGGTGGGCTCAGCGAGGGGCGCAGAGAGGGGCCCAGTGAGGACGGGGCAACACGGGGGAGGGGGGACAGCGAGTGATGGAGTGGGGATAGGGAGGGGGCGGGACGGGACCGGGCGGGGCAGGGTATATGGCACCTGGTGGTGACGGTGCAGGGCGGGGAAGGCAAGAGCAGGACAGCTCCCTGTGGCTGGGTCAGTCCCAAGAAAGGAGCTTCAGCCTCGGCTTAGGCAGGAGCTTCCTCCCCGGAGAGGGGATAACTCCCCAGAGAGGGTCTTCCTCCTTGGATTTGGTGAAATTCCGAGTGAGGGGGCCCTCCCTCTGTATAGTGGCTCTCCTTCCATGGAGGGGCGCCCCCTCCTTGGAGATGTCTACTGAGGGGAGGGAGCCTCTTCCCCCCCCCTGCAGGTCTCCCTTGTCAAGTTAAGCAGCGTCCAGACCTGTAGAAATTTTATGAGTTTATTTTAGCCAAACCGTCGACAATTGCTGATAATCAAAGCCGCAGCGGACTGAAAAATGATCTGGAAAAAGGCGTTTTGCCCCGTATTTTGTACATCAGAAGCAAAGCAAAGCGGAAGACAAGGGGGTTACATGAAATTGATTGATAATAGATTAAGGAGGCTGAGAACGGGAAGTAGGGTAATCTGTGGGACTGGATAAAAGTAAAAATGTATATACTGTAATTTATTTTACCTGGGCGGGAATAAGATAGGTAACAATGACCGTGATAATAATAACAATGGGGTGGTTGGCTTCTGCTCTGGTGATACAGCTTGCTCTGAGGACTGCAGGAAAAAATTACCCTTACGTTTCAAAGGCATGCTATTGTTAGGTAAGATAGACAGGCACCAGGGTAGGAAAAGGGGAAGGGGAACAAAGGGGGTTTTATCTCATCCACTGAAGGAGGGTGTCAGCAGTCACACGGTCTGCCAGGACAAAATCACCAGATGTCTAAATGGCTTTGAAACACTGTACATTGGTCAGAGTATTAGTGAAAGTGAACCTTGGAAGTTACAGTTAAAAAGTGTATGGTCTGTTAGACCCCAACAGGTAGTGGTGCTCAGACGAGCTGAGTTGCCCACTTCTGTCTTGTGCCAAGTGCTCAGCTTTGCTAAATAAACTGCTTGCTTTGCTTGAACACTGCACCCTGTCTCTCTCCTGAATACTTTTTCACCTGAGAAGCCCCCTTGGACCTGAGTTTTCTCTGTGCCATTATCAGATGCACAAGACAATAGACAGGCTCAATTAAAGTCAGCTTTTGACATTCGTTGGAGAAAAATACCTCCCTAGGACATGACTACTTACCATGAACTGCTTTCAGTTAGAAAGTTTTAATTTTAGATAATCTTTTGTGGTTATTTTATGTCTCTGAGTTTGTAAGGCCACCATGCAAGCCTCCCCAGAGCTTGTCACATTCAACATGTGGCCCCTTTTTTGTCCACACCCTCCTCAGAGAGAGGCTGGCTTCCTAGAGAGGTGCTTCCCTGTCACAGTAGAGCCCTACCTCTATGTCTCAGGCATCCCTGATTCAACTTCCCTGTACAGTGGGGCACTCCTGCTTAGCAGCAGGGTTGGCAGACTACTCTTGAGGAGGCTATGAGGATTCTACTTATTGGTACTGAGGCCAATTGCCAACCGGAGGAAAGACATGACTAGTACACAAGTGAGTTGCAAGAATTATAAGCAGTGTATTACTCACAGGTCCTATGGCATGCCGGGATACAGCTTAATGGGGCCTCTTGGCTGTCCTTTGTTAGAGTGGCCAGCTTGGAGACAGTCCACCTTTAATGTTGGAGTCTGGGTGACTAACTGTAGCTAGGCAACCCTTGGCTTTAGTACCCTTTCTGTCATACACCTTCTAACACAGGGGTAGTCAACCTTTTTATACCTACCACCCACTTTTGTATCTCTGTTAGTAATAAAATTTTCTAACTGCCCACCAGTTCCACAGTCATGTGATTTATAAAGTGGGGAAGTCACTTTACTTTATAAAATTTATAAAGCAGAGTTACAGCAAGTGAAAGTATATAAGAATAATTACTTACCAAGTACTTGATGTCAGATTTTTGCTAAGTTTGGCAGAATAAATCTTTATAAAACTGTTGGAATCCATAGGAGACTGAGAAGACCAGAGTAACAGGCTTTATTGAAAGGAAGAAAGGAACCCTGCTGGGCACTTCTCCCAGGGAGAAGAGCACCAGTTACAGACTAGGGGTGAATTATATAGTGTTTGGGAGAGACTGAGGGGATACTGAGGCAAAAATCCTGGTATGTTCCCTTTTAAGGTTTGAGGATTTCAGCTTTCTGGGATGATCCTTCTTGGTGCAGGTTGACCAGCTTCTTGGAATTCCTCTGTCTTAGGGGTGATAGTCCAGTAAGGGTGAGGTCTGACAGGTAAGCAGAACATCAAGAGGGCATTTGGGAATTTATGTGTCTATCAAAAACAACTTACTAAAAAAGAAACTAAAAAAAACCTTACTATAGTTAAATTTATCCTTTTATTTATACTTTGGTTGCTCTGCTACCACCCACCATGAAAGCTGGAATGCCCACTAGTGGGCAGTAGGGACCAGGTTGATTATCACTGTTCTAACAGGTGTTAATCTCCAGGATTATCACATCAATCCAGTTTTGGGGATTTCCTTGCAGAGAGCTATTTTTATCTATATATAATTTCACATACACACTAACTGGGCCCTGAGCTAAGGGCATGGTCTTGCTTATCATATTCCTATACACTACATTAGCTCCCACCAGAGTGTGTAGCCTTATTCACTTACCTTAGTTGCTTTTAATATTATATACTAACATTTCTAGATATCTTCTATAGTTTCTATATTTCTATATATTTAATTACTGTAACATTTTATTACTGTAACATTCTACCCTTTGATTCTGGTGAGCAATACATTTTCTGGCTTTTGGTGCCTGACCAGTAATGCTTGTTGTGTTCATGTTGGCAGGAAGGTAAATATTGGTAGAGAAAGTGAGGGAAGAGAGTTGGATGCTGTATTTTATGAAACTTTGAATGCCTGCTCCAGGGAGAAGCCTTAAGGTTCCATTTAGTATAATCTGATAGAAGGATCCAGTATTCATAGGATTGATGGCATATTAGAAGAAACCATTGTGCTCTGAGATGTCCATCATCCCCTCAGCCCTCAGGTTCAGGTTTGGGAGGAGTTTCTCCAAGGCAGTGCTGGTTCTGTGCTTTTGGGAAGTGAGAGGGAAATGGTTCCATTGCAGGAGAGGCATCATGGGAGTCAGAAATGGGCAGGAAACACTGTGAGGTGTAGAATTAGATTGTTGATGGTTAAAAAAAAGTAGCCTTGTCTAGGTGAAAAATAGAAACATGGTCTGAAGATATATCTTGGTTTTTTACTTTGTTTTTCTTTCTTTTTCTGCCTTTCTGTTGAGAGAAATGCACTAGGCATGTTGCAAGTCTATCATAGCTTTTTCCATTGGATTTTTGCATTTTTTACATTGGTTTGAGAGAGAGAGAGGGAGAGAGAGGCATGACATCATTTATTCAATTGTTCCCTTTAGTTGTTCACTCATTGGTCACTTCTCTCAGATGCTAAGACCTGTGACAAAACCCAGAACCTTGGCACACAAGGAGGACACTCCATGCACTGAGCCATCTGGTCAGGGTACCATAGGTTTTTAAAAATTATTGTTATCTTTTTGTTGATGAAATTATTTTAGAATTCCAATTGCAATGTATGTTACAGGTTATTTTAAATTGTATTTTAGCAGTGTAAGTGTAAGGACTTCCTGGCTTATTGGTTACTAATGATTTCAAGGTTAACTGTCATGAGAGAAGGAAACATGGGTTATGGAATTTCAAACTTTTGAAATTTGTTGTCACTTGCTTTATACTGCAGTATGGTCCCTTTTAAATGTGTCCTCAATGTGTGTCTCTGCTGCTAGGTTGTGTGCATCTGGAGAACAAGGCGTTGATGAAAGTCAGGAGGAACAGTGGTGGGTACAGTGCATTATATGTCAATGGTTGTATGGTAGGAATAAAAGGAGGACAAAAAAATCCCAGACAACTTGATGAAGGAAGTAGGATTTATTTAGCTGGCGGAGCAGCATTACCTCAAAGGAGGCAACCAAACACATACTCTCTGAAGTTAGATTTCTCACATCTTAATATCTTTTACAGAATAGAGGTTTTCATGCAAGGGGTCCATGATCCCTTTGTCTAGAGGTATAAGTCACTCTCATGACTCCAGGATGGGAGGGTGAGTTTAGGTAGACTCAGAGGATAAGTATTGGAAGTTTTTAAATTAAGGTATGTAAACATTGTTTCTTAAAAGCATTTGAGAAACAAAAAGGGGAACAGGTTTTCAGATAAGTTCTCTCTTCTTTGCTTTGTGTAGAAAGTGGCCCCAGGCACCCTTTCAGAGAACTACAGGATGTAGTTAATCTATAACTGGCTGACTCAGTTACCCCTGCAGGCTCCCTTCCCTTGCATTCTTCTTGTTTTTTCCTTCTCAGGAAAGAGGGGGCCTGCCCCTCCTTCCTCAGGTGATTCACTTACCTGCTGATGTTAAGTAAGGTTTTTTTTCTTTTTTACAGGGACAGAGAGAGAGAGAGTCAGAGAGAGGGATAGATAGGGACAGACAGACATGAACGGAGATAGATGAGAAGCATAAATCATCAGTTCTTTGCTGCGACACCCTAGTTGTTCATTGATTGCCCTCTCATATGTGGCCTGACCGCGGGCCTTCAGAAGACTGAGCAACCCCTTGCTCGAGCCAGCGACCTTGGGTCTAAGCTGGTGAGCATTTTTTTTTTATTTTGCTCAAGCCAGATGAGCCCAAGCTCCAGCTGGTGACCTTAGGGTCTTGAACCTGGGTCCTCGACATCCCAGTCCAATGCTCCATCCACTGCGCCACCGCCTGGTCAGACAAGTTTTCTATTGTTGGGCAGATAAAATGTATTATGCTCACTTTGTTAAAGAGGCCGTTGCCCAGGTGATATTAATGTGTGTTGAGAATTGTAGCCTGGGGCTTGGTTTTGGGATTAAGCCTTTCCCACCCTTTTTTTATGTAGGGTGGTACAATCCAATCATGCCTCAGAGGTGACTTTGTATTAGAGACTTCCCTACTTTGTATATTGTATTAGAGGTTGTGAAGCTACAATATAAAATGGGGGTAGACTACACGAGAGCTTGCACTCTTGGTTCCTGAGGTTAGCATGAGAGAGCAGAGAGAGTAGAGCCAGCAGCGGAAGGACGCCACGTGGAGGAGGCCAGGAGAAGCAGCCAAGATGGTGGAGTGCTGAGTGAGATGCCAGTTTGTGCAGTTTGTATCTGGGATAAGGAAGGAGATGGGGAACTGAGGCGAATAAGTCTGGTGAGCTAGAAACCTTTGATTCTAGGAAACTCGGATAAATCAGTAGCTTTGTGAGCACTGAATGTGATTGGGTTTTGGAGCCCAGTGTATGTTTTTACTTGCCCACTGGGTGCAAGCTAGGATTAAAGACTATGGCCCACCAGTTTGTGGCTCCGTTGTTTCTTTACAGACTGTCCAAATCCAATGCGAACCTGCATGGGCCACGTGGCGGCTGTAATAGTAGCCCTGGCCCTGGCTTCTGGCTTTACATCTATCTCTAAACTGACTTTCATTTTGTGGCAATATATTGGTTTGGAAAGATATTTTCTATCCCTAAATGAGAGAGTTGGATGAAATCTATGGTTATGCCCTCACCAGATAGCTCAGTTAGAGAATCATTCTGATACACCAAGGTTGTAGGCTTGAGCCTCAGTCTGGGACATCCAAGAATTAAACAATGAATGCATGAGAACATTGGTATTGTCACATTTGGAGTTTAGCAGTTGTAATAGGTGTGAGTGATGTATTGTTGTAGTCTGAATCTGTCATTTCTTAATGATACATCAGGTAGAGCTTATTTTTACAAGGTTAGGTGCTTGGTTTCATTAAAATAAAAAACATGAATTCCAAAAATTTATATGGAACCTGTTGGGCAGATAAAATATATTATGCTCACTTTGTTAAAGATGATGCTGCCCTTGTGAGGCCATCGCCCAGGTTATATTAATGTGTGTTGAGAATCCTTGTAGCCTGGGGCTTGGTTTTGGGATTAAGCCTTTCCCACCCTTTTTGATGTAGGGCAGTACAATCCAATCATGCCTCAGAGAAGTGACTTTGTATTAGAGACTTCCCTGTTTTGTATATTGGATTAAGGGTTTGGATTTCTACACTATAAAATGGGGACGGAGCGGGAACTTGCCCTCTTGGTTCCTGAGATTATCATTAGAGGAGGGAGCAGAGCAGAAAGAGGCCATGTGGCCAGGAGAAGCAGCCAAGATGGCGGAGTGCTGAGTGAAAGGCCAGTTTGTGCAGTTTGACGCTAGAGAAGGAAGGAGATGGGGAACTGAGGAGAATAAGGCTGATGAGCTAGAAACCTTTGATTCTAGGAAACTCAGGTAAGTCAGTGGCTTTGTGAGCACTGAATGTGAGTGGATTTTGGAGCCCAGTGTGTGTTTTTACTTGCCCACTGGGTGCAAGCTAGGATTAAAGACTATGGCCCACCAGTTTGTGGCTCCGTTGTTTCTTTACCGACTGTCCGAATCCAATGCCAACCTGCACTGGCAAGGCTGCTGTGACGGTGGCCCTGGCCATGGCTTCTGGCTTTACAGAACCAAAGAAGAACATAAATAGCCTCAGAAATCTTGAAAAAGAAGAATAAAGTGGGAGGTATCACATTCCTGATATCAAGTTATACTACGAAGCTATTGTACTCTATACAGCTTGTTACTGGCATAAGAACAGGCATATAGATCAATGGAACAGAACAGAGAACCGAGAAATAAGCCCACAGCTTTATGGACAATTGATAATTGACAAAGGAGGTAAGAGCATACAATGGAGGAAAGACAGCCTCTTTAACAAATGGTGTTGGGAAAACTAGACAGCTACCTGCAAAAAAGTGAAACTGGACCACTAACTTACACCACTCACAAAAATAAACTCAAAATGGATAAAGGACTTAAATGTAAGTTGTGAAACCATAAGCATCCTAGAAGAAAACAGGCAGTAAGCTCACCAACATCTATTGCAGCAATATATTTGCTGATTTATCTCCATAGGCAAATGAAATAAAAGACAGGATAAAAAAATGGGACTATATCAAATTAAAAAGCTGTTGTACAGCTAAAGACAATATGAACAGAATAAAAAGACAAACCACATAATGGGAGAACATATTCGACAATACAACTGATAAGGGGTTAATAACCACAATTTATGAAGAACTTGTAAAACTCAACACCAGGAAGAGAATCCAGTAAAAAAAAGGGCACAAGAAATGAATAAACACTTCTCCAAAGAGGACATACAGATGGCCAATAGACAGATGAAAAAATGTTCAACATCACTAATTATTAGAGAAATGCAAATTAAAACCACAATGAGTCTGACCAGGCAGTGGTGCAGTGGATAGAGCATCGGACTGGGATGCGGAGGACCCAGGTTCGAAACCCTGAGGTCACCAGCTTGAGTGCAGGCTCATCTGGTTTGAGCAAAAGTTCACCAGCTTGGACCCAAGGTCGCTGGCTCAAGCGAGGGGTTACTCAGTTTGCAGAAGGCCCGTGGTCAAGGCCCATATGAGAAAGCAAACAATGAACAACTAAGGTGTCACAATGAAAAACTGATGATTGATGCTTCTCATCTCTCTCCATTCCTGTCTGTCTGTCCCTATCTATCCCTTTCTCTGACTCTCTCTCTGTCTCTGTAAAAAAACAAAACAAACAAAAAAAGCCCCTAACAAACAAAGAAAGAAATACTGTACGGTAATCAGAGTATCAGTGAAAGGGAACCTTGGAAGTTAGAGTTAAGAAGTATATGATTTCTAAGAACCCAACAGGTAGCGGTGCTCAGACTAGATGAGTTGCCCATTCATGTCTTGTGCCAAGTGCACAGCTTTGCTTAATAAACTGCTTGCTTTGCTTGAACACTGCACCCTGTCTCTCACGTGAATTCTTTCTCAGCTGAGAAGCCCCCTTGGACCTGAGTTTTCTCTGTGCCATTATCAGGTACATTATTGTAGATGCAAAAGACAATAGACAGGCTCAATTAAAGTAAGCCTTTGACCTTTGTTAGAGAAAAATACCTCCCTAGGACATGACTATGTACCATGAACTGCTTTTAGTTAGAAAGTTTTAATATCATATCATCCTGTGTGGTTATTTTCAGTCTTTGAGTTTGTAAGGCTACCATGCAAGTCTCCCCGGAGCTTGTCAGGTTCAGCATGTGGCCCTTTTTTGTCCACACCCTCCTCAGAGAGATGCTGGCTTTCTAGAGAAGTGCTTCCCTGTCACAGGAGAGCCCTAGCTCTATGTCAATCAGGCATCGCTGATTCGACTTTCCTTGCAGTGGGACACTCCTGCTCAGCAGCAGAGCTGACAGCCTCTCTGAGACTACTATTGAGAAGACAATGTGGATTCTACTTATTGGTGCTGAGACCAATCACCACTGAAGGAAAGGCATGACCCACATACCAGTGAGTTGTATGAATCACATGGGCAGTTTGTTAATCACAGATCATATGGTGTACCTGGGTTCAGCTTAATGTGTCTCCATCAGCATGCTTGTCTAGCTGTCCTTAGAGTGGCCAGCACAGAGACTACACATTTAACGTTGGAGTCTGGGTGACTAACTGCAACTGGGGACCTCTTGGCTTTAGTATCCTTTCTGGCTGTATGGGAAGTAGTCATGGCCACCGTCATAGCTGCCTGGCCCACACAGGTTCGCATTTGATTTGGACAAAGGGTAATGAAACAACGAAGGCAAGAACTGATGGGTCATTAGCTTTAATCCTAGGTTGCAACCACGGGCAAGAAATACACAAGGTGGGAAAACATTTCCCTTTCCATTCAGGGCTCCCAAAGCCAATGACCTATCCAAGTTACCAAGAATCTAAGGTATCTACCTGACCAGCCTTATTCACCTCTGTTCCCCATCTCCTTCTCTCTGCACAAACTGGCTTCTCCCTCAGCACTCCACCATCTTGGCTGCTTCTACTGGCCTCCTGCACGTGGCCTTTTCTCTGCTCTCTCCTCTCTGATGCTAATCTCAGGAACCAAGAGAGCAAGCTCCCATTCTGCCCTCATTTTATACTGTAGATTCATAACCTTTAATCCAATATACAAAAAAGAGGAAGTCTCTAATACAAAGTCACTTATCTGAGGCATGATGGAATTGTACCACCCCACATCAAAAAGGATGGGAAAGGCTTAATCCCAAAACTAAGCCCCAGTCTACAAGGATCCTACCTGCCCACAGCCCACCCCCAACACACTGTAATATCACCAGGGTGACTGCTTCCATGTGGGCAGTGCCATCTTTAACAAAGTGAGCATAATATATTTTATCTGCCCAACAGATATGTAATTTAAAATCTTTGAAGTTTGTAGTCATTTGCTTTATAGTGCAATATGGTCCCTTTTAAATATGCTCTCAGTGTGTGTCTCTGCTGTTAGGTCGTGTGCACCTTGGAAACAGCACCTTGGCGGCAGTCAGTAGTAAAGGATGGGTACTGTGCATTATCTGTCAGTGGTTGATCCACTTACCTGCTTATGTTAAGTATGTTTTTTAATTCTGTGCTTATCTTCTTTTTTTGTGGGAATCTATTGGTTTTGAAAGAGGTATTTTCTATCCCTAAATGAGAGAGTTGGATTAAAGCTATGGTTATGCCCTGGCCAGATAGCTCAGTTTGGCAGAGCATCATTCTGATACTCCAGGCATGTAGGCTCGATCTTCAGGGGACATCCAAGAATTAAATAGTGAATGCATGAGAATATTGGCACGGTCACATTTGGAGTTTAGCTGTTCGAATAGGTGTGGGTGCCACATTATTGTAGTTTTAATTTATAATTTACTAATGTTATATATCAGTCAGAGATTATTTTTGCAAGGTTAAGTACTTGCTTTTGTCGACATAAGAAACATGATACCTGAGCTAAAGTGACTCCAAACGTTTGGGATAAAGATCTTGTCCCAGTAGGGCCCAAGCTCTACATCAATCAGGCGTCCCTGATTTGACTTCCCCGTGCAGTGAGACAGTCCTGCTTATCTGCAGGGCTGGCAGCCTCTTTGACACTACTCTTGAGGCAGCTATGAGGATGCTACTGATAAGTGCCAACACTAACTGCCACCGGAGGAAAAGCATGAGACTGACACAAGTTAGTTGCAACAATCACAGGCAATTTATTACTCACAAATCCTTTTGGCATGCCTGGGTACAGCTTAAGGGGGCCCCATCAGTGTGCTCCTCTCTGCTATCTTTAGTCAGAGCTCAGAGTGGAGTGGAGACAGTTCACATTCACCTTGGAGTCTGGGCAACTACTGCAGCAGGGGACCCCTCAGCTTTAGTACCTTTTCTGGTGGACACCTTCTAACAGGTGTCAATTTATAGGATTATCACTTCAAAGTACCTTTTTGGGAGTTCCTCACAGGGAACCCCTTTTATGTTAATCTACTGAAATGTTTACATCAAATCACTTTTTAAGATGTTCTTATTTACTTTAACTTACAAAGTTATGATGCCAACCCACTTATCTAGGTATAACTTCACGCATACACACTAACTGGGCCCTGCTGGAAAGTCAGAGTCTGTTTATCATATCTGCACCCACTATATCAATTCCTATCCAGATGGCATAACGTTATTTAGTTTCCTTAAATGTTTTATTATTATATTTTAATTAATTTTATATATCTTCCATATTTGTTTTTTATATTTCTATATATTTAAGTACTCTAACATTATATTACTACAGATCTCTAATGCTGCAGAGACTCAGTGTAGCAATTTCTTTTTATTTCTTTATTTAAAGAAATTATTTTAGAGAGTGAAGAGAGAGAGACAGAGAAAGAAGGAGGGAAGGGCAGAAAGCATCAACTCCCATATGTGTTTTGACCAGGCAAGACCAGTCGTTTTATTTTAATTATTTGTTTGTTCTTTTGTTTTATTCATTTTAGAATGTGTGTGTGTGTGGGGGGGAGAGAGGTAATTTCTTTAATGCATGTAAAATAAAAGAAAGGAGGGAAGATTCCATCAGGGCCTGAGAGGTAGAGCCCGACAGGATGAGCAAGTAGGGAAGAGTTTGTGCTCTCACTGTTTTGCAGGAGGGGACTGTCAGGGGCAGGTCAAAGGTATGATCCTATTGACGCACCAGAGTGGTCAGACACAGCTCAGTGATGGCAAAGAGAAACCTTCTGGTAAAAAAGTGCTCTGCCAGTGGTGTGACTTCCCACATAGACCTGTTCAGTTTGTGAATTTCTATCGGATCAGGAGGAGGTCCCATTCCACTGAACGCTTTCTTGTCCACACTGTGTTCCTCCGCCTGGAGACTGTTTAGATACGAATTCATTTTCAGTGAAATGAAATATGTTCTCTCCATTTCTGGCTTGTGTTTGTATTATCTGAATAGGTTTTTTTTAAAGAGTTGATTTTTAATTTTATAAAGTCCCTGGATTTTTCTATTTCGATGAGTCCCTGAAATCTAGAAGAATGGAGAGGGGCGTGGCGGGCCCCCAAGGCGCCTGGACTGGAGGCTGGAGGCGGAGAAGAGAGTTGGGGGCGGGCTCAGGCACCGCGCAGTAGTCAGGACGGCGGTAAGAAGGGTTGTGGGGACCTCTACACTGTCCCCCACCCCTGACTCCAAGGGAGGCGGTCGGCGAGGCGGCGTGAAGGTGAGGTGCATTGTAACGTGTGTTCTGAAGGAAAGTGAGAAAGTAGGGGATCGTCAGGTTTTCTTTATTGCTCATGTGTGCAAGGAAGATTGTTATAGTTTCGTGCGTATCGTTGCGCGGTGTTTTTATTACGTTTCAGTTACAATGGCATTGTAATCGCCAGTTTAATTTATTTTGTGGGTTATTGAGAAGTGCATTTGATAACTTGTAGCGATAAGGGCTTTGTAGTTATTTTAGTTGCGGATTTCTAGAGGAAGCGCCAGGACGGGAAGATACATCGTCTCTGTTTGTTACCACTTGAGTCTAGTCTAATGCGGCTTTTAAAAAAATATGCCGTAAGCGCATATTTTGGATACCCCGGTGCCCTCGTGTGGACATTTCGAGGAATGACACCGTAGCGTAGGCTCCTCTAGGAAAGCGGAATCCACTCTGCCGTTCACGTACGGTTTTTTTTCTGTCCTTACCGATTATTTAAAAATGATTTTATTAAATTTAGAGAGGGTAGAGAAAGAAAGAGAAGGGGGAGGAAAAGGAGCATCAACTACCATATGTGCCTTGACCAGGCAAGCCCAGGGTTTCAAACCGGCGACCTCAGTGTTCCAGGTGGAAACTTTATCGATTTTTTTGAAGCGGAGTGTCTATCGTTTTTGTTTTATTTTATTTTATTTTTTTATTTATTCATTTTTAGAGAGGAGAGAGAGAGGGAGAGGGAGAGACAAAGAGGGAGAGAGAGAGGAGGGGGGAGGAGCTGGAAGCATCAACTCCCATATGTGCCTTGACCAGGCAAGCCCAGGGTTTCCAACCGGCGACCTCAGCATTTCCAGGTCGACGCTTTATCCACTGCACCACCACAGGTCAGGCTCTATCAGAACACCACAGGCTGTCTCCCTTTAGTGACAGGTCTGGAACAGCAGAGGTCCACCCTCTCTCTCCCTCTAACACATGCCCAGGACTTGCAGGGACGCCCTGTGTCACCTGCATTTGCCGGTGGCTCCTCTGGGAAAAGGAATATGACTGGCACGAGTCCTTCACCCTCAAGCCAGCTCTTGCACAGACCAGCCCCCAGAACAGCACGTAGTTGGCTGCAGGGCAGGGTGGGTAGGACCAGCTCCTGTGCCCCATCAGCTGAGATTTCTACACTGAGATACCTCATGGACTGATTTCTTTCTGAGAAGACAGGGCAATACCTAACTTTATTTAATCCTGAGGTTTAGATTAGGAAACTGGCTGCGGTCTTTGTTTTACAATTAGTACTCCCCACTGTCTTTGTTGTTGTTTTTGAGAGAGAAGCAGAGAAAAACAAAAACATTGAGATGATCTTGTATGTGCCCTAATCAAGGAATCAAACCAACAACCTCCATGGTCTTGGACGAAGCTCTAACCAACGAAGCTATCTGGCCAGGATTTAAATTTACTGATTTATAGAGAGACAGAGAGAAGAAAGGAGAGAGAAAAAAGTGGGAAGGGTAACATTAATTTGTTGTTCCACTCAGTCGTGTACTCATTGGTTATGCCCTGACTGGGGATCAAATCCACAACTTTGGTGTTTCCGGTTGATGTTACTTACCACCTGAGATAACTAGCAAAGGCTCTCCACAGATTCTTTCTTTTTTATTCACAGAGAATTGCCTGATTAGAGAAAGTGCAGTTATTGGAGTTGCTGCTGCTTGCACTGGTTGGGCTGCTCTTCCCAAAAAAGTATAAAGCTAGTAAAACCTTGTTGCCCAGTGTGGAGTGAGTTGGGCAATGTTCTGTATGTGCACAGGGCTGCCAAGCCTCAAGAAGGTGAAGAATAAACAAACTATGGCTGTGTGTGTACCGAAGCTACCCCACCAGGACAAAGGGTGGATCAAATGGGGGGTGAGATACAAGAAAGAAACAAGGTAAACCCAGCAGACTGTGCTCTGACAACAGATAATTAAAAGAGGACACGCAAAGCACACATCACGCAGCCCCTTTTAAGCAAGTAGCCCTGCTTAGATTAAATGGCCAAGGAGGCTAACAAACCACAGATAGCCAATTCAGACCCCACTCAGGCAAGGTGACAAGACAGGCAATGTGTACACCTCTTCTGTGACAACTGGCAGACTGAAACTATTTTAACACACAATGTAACAAAGACAACATTTTCAAGATTGGGCAAGATAACAATTTTATTCAACTCAAAGGAACAAAAACAGAAAGTCAAGCAATATGAGGAGACAGAAGAATATACCCTAAATGAAGGAACAGTATGAAGAATTGGTGCTTCTCATCTCTCTCCCTGTCTGTCCTATCTGTTACTCTCTCTGTCATAAAAAAAAGAGAAGAGAAAAAAAAGGAAACAAAAAAAGGACAGTATCACTTCTGGTAAGGCTAAAGAGTTTGGCTTGACCTATATCCAGCAAAGAGCTCCCTGATCTCTCTAAGTTATAAGTTCCCCACTAAGTTGAATTTTACCCTTCCTCTTGTAGGAACAGGATCTATCTAGAAAGATCATCACAGTCATGACCTCATCACAGTTATGAGCAAAAAGCTGCTGAGAACTAGTCATTCCAAGAGACACCGGGGCAGGGCTGAGCCCTCTATGCTCAAACTGTCATTTCCACTCACCAATAATATACCCCTCATTTCCTCTCAGGAGTCCCATGAGAATGTAATAGAGGCCACGTGATCTTCCCATTCTTTTCCATGGAGCAATAGAGTAGTTGTATTTTCTATCTCTGAAAACTTGGGGAAAGGGGACATCTCATTTATTATAACAGTGGCAGAATCTATGAATGACAGACAGTACTAGTTTATCATCTGGTTTAGACTCCAATCTTTGTAAAAACATGTAAAGGACAGATAACTACACATATACATATATACACATATGTATAGGTATATTATTGTGTAATAAGGAAAGAAAACTTTTCTCAGTTAATACAAAAATATACCTGTTGGAGATTAACATTTTGAGTAAAGAACATTCTGATGGAGACTTGTCAATTGACATCAGTGACCTGTGATCCAAGATACATGTTATGGCTTATCTGTTTGCTTCCAAAATCTTTTTCAATCTCAGCTCATTTTTAGCATTTTCACTTTGTACACCCAACTATGCCACCCACAGACAACAATTTATTGTAATGCACATTCCTTGTATCTCAAAGCTGTAACTGCTTCTGATAACTATCAAAAGCCTTGAGAGAACAGCAATGACTCAAGTTGTGCTTTCAGAACAAATGGGGTAGGTGAATCAAACAATTTTCTTCAGTCTTTAACACTGCATCAGTCACATATCCAGAAGCAATAACACTCAGAATCTGCTCAAAACAAAAAGTCTCAGTGGAAAAGATGTCAACCGTACTCTTCCATTTATGAAGCACCAGGTCGTGGCCTTCTCACCCTTGATTCCACCATCAAAGGAAAAAATCACTGAGACCATAAATGAATTTAGTAGCTCAAATTCTATTGGTTAATAATTTCTTTGAGCCTCACTGTCATTTCCTGGTCAAACAAAGTAACCCTTTACCCCACCCAGGGGTGGCATGTGCAAAAAAAAAGTAAAACAGTTAACTTGTGCATAGGGAGCTGCCGTCCAGAACATGTTCAGAAGTAGTCTGTATATGGCCAACTCTCCATAGTCTGAGGCGGACAGGAGGCTACCAGACCATCCAGAGCAGAGAATGCTCAGAGTCACACAAACTAGGCTTGGCATTTGCTCACACAAATCTCTTGTAGAGATGAAGGAAAATAAAGTAACGCTGACTTATGCAAAGATTTAACATATTCATTAAAATAACACATCCTCTCATTCTCATCTTCTCTTTAAATTAAACTTTTAAAAATAAATTTTACAAAAGAATTAGGAGAATATAATGGGCCATTTGTGCATTCACAAACTTGAGAAATAAAATATTATAAATACATATGAAGCCTTTCTCAAATATATACTCTTCCTTCCCTACCCCACAGCAAAATACTATTATGAATTGTCAGTTCCTCACTCTCATGCATGGCACTCTTTACAACAAAGCTATAATCAATAAACAATACATAGTATTAATATTTTTTTTAATTTTAATTTTATTTTTTTAATGGGGCGACATCAATAAATCAGGTTACATATATTCAAAGATCAACAAGTCCAGGTTATCTTGTCTTTCAATTATGTTGCATACCCATCACCCAAAGTCAGATTGTCCTCTGTCACCTTCTATCTAGTTTTCTTTGTGCCCCTCCCCCTCCCCCTTTCCCTCTCCCTTTCCCCCCTCCCCCCGTAACCACCACACTCTTATCAATGTCTCTTAGTTTCACTTTTATGTCCCACTTACGTATGGAATAATGCAGTTCCTGGTTTTTTCTGATTTACTTATTTCACTTCGTATAATGTTATCAAGATCCCACCATTTTGCTGTAAATGATCCGATGTCATCATTTCTTATGGCTGAGTAGTATTCCATAGTGTATATGTGCCACATCTTCTTTATCCAGTCGTCTATTGACGGGCTTTTGGGTTGTTTCCATATCCTGGCCACTGTGAACAATGCTGCAATGAACATGGGGCTGCATGTGTCTTTACGTATCAATGTTTCTGAGTTTTTGGGGTATATACCCAGTAGAGGGATTGCTGGGTCATAAGGTAATTCTATTTTCAGTTTTTTGAGGAACCACCATACTTTCTTCCATAATGGTTGTACTACTTTACATTCCCACCAACAGTGGATGAGGGTTCCTTTTTCTCCACAGCCTCTCCAACATTTGCTATTACCTGTCTTGTTAATAATAGCTAATCTAACAGGTGTGAGGTGGTATCTCATTGCACTTTTGATTTGCATTTCTCTAATAACTAAAGAAGATGAGCATCTTTTCATATATCTGTTGGCCATTTGTACTTCCTCCTGGGAGAAGTGTCTGTTCATGTCCTCTTCCCATTTTTTTATTGGATTGTTTGTTTGTTTGTTGTTGAGTTTTATGAGTTCTTTGTATATTTTGGATATTAGGCCCTTATCTGAGCTGTTGTTTGAAAATATCATTTCCCATTTAGTTGGCTTTCTGTTTATTTTGTTATCAGTTTCTCTTGCTGAGCAAAAACTTCTTAGTCTGATGTAGTCCCATTCATTAATTTTTGCCTTCACTTCTCTTGCCTGTGGAGTCAAATTCATAAAATGCTCTTTAAAACCCAGGTCCATGAGTTTAGTACCTATGTCTTCTTCTATGTACTTTATTGTTTCAGGTCTTATGTTTAGATCTTTGATCCATTTTGAGTTAATTTTTGTACAGGGGGACAAACTGTAGTACAGTTTCATTCTTTTGCATGTGGCTTTCCAGTTTTCCCAGCACCATTTATTGAAGAGGCTTTCTTTTCTCCATTGTATGTTCTTGGCCCCTTTATCAAAAATTATTTGACTATATATATGTCGTTTTATTTCTGGACTTTCTATTCTGTTCCATTGGTGTGAGTGTCTATTTTTCTGCCAATACCATGCTGTTTTGATTATCGTGGCGCTATAATAGAGTTTGAAGTCAGGTATTGTAATGCCCCCAGCTTCATTCTTTTTCTTTAGGATTGCTTTGGCTATTCGGGGTTTTTTATAGTTCCATATAAATATGATGATTTTTTGCTCTATTTCCTTAAAAAATGTCATTGGGATTTTGATGGGAATTGCATTAAATTTGTATATTGCTTTGGGTAATATAGCCATCTTGATTATATTTATTATTCCTAACCAAGAACAAGGAATATTCTTCCATCTCATTATATCTTTCTCAATTTCTCTTAACAATGGTTTATAGTTTTCATTATATAAGTCCTTTACATTCTTTGTTATGTTTATTCCTAAGTATTTTATTTTTTTTGTTGCAATTGTGAAGGGGATTATTCTTTTGAGTTCATTCTCAATTGTTTCATTGTTGGCATATAGAAAGGCTATTGACTTCTTTATGTTAATTTTGTATCCTGCGACCTTACTGTATTGGCTTACTGTTTCTAGTAGTCTTTTTGTGGATTCTTTGGGGTTTTCGATGTATAGGATCATATCATCTGCAAAAAGTGATACCTTTACTTCTTCTTTTCCGATCTGGATGCCTTTTATTTCTTTGTCTTGTCTGATTGCTCTGGCTAGAACCTCTAGTACCACATTAAATAAGAGTGGAGAGAGTGGACAACCCTGTCTTGTTCCTGATTTAAGGGGGAAAGCCTTCAGTTTTGTGCCATTTAATATGATGTTAGCTGATGGTTTATCATATATGGCCTTTATCATGTTGAGATATTTTCCTTCTATACCCATTTTGTTGAGAGTCTTAAACCTAAAATTGTGTTGTATTTTATCGAAAGCCTTTTCTGCGTCTATTGATAAGATCATGTGGTTTTTGTTCTTTGTTTTGTTGATATGGTGTATTATGTTAACCGTTTTACGTATGTTGAACCATCCTTGAGATTCTGGGATGAATCCCACTTGATCGTGATGTATTATTTTTTTAATATGTTTTTGTATTCGACTTGCTAGTATTTTGTTTAATATTTTAGCATCTGTATTCATTAGAGATATTGGTCTGTAGTTTTCTTTTTTTGTGCCATCCTTGCCTGGTTTTGGTATGAGAGTTATGTTGGCCTCATAGAATGTGTTTGGAAGTATTGCTTCTTCTTCAATTTTTTGGAAGACTTTCAGTAGAATAGGAACTAAGTCTTCTTTGAATGTTTGATAAAATTCGCTGGTATAGCCGTCAGGTCCTACACTTTTATTTTTGGGGAGGTTTTTAATGGTTTTTTCTATTTCTTCTCTACTAATAGGTCTGTTTAGGCTTTCTGCTTCTTCTTGACTCAGTCTAGGAAGGTTGTATTGTTCTAGGAATTTATCCATTTCTTCTAGTATGTTGAATTTAGTGGCATAAAAATTTTCATAGTATTCTACAATAATTCTTTGTATATCTACGGTGTCCGTGGTGATTTCTCCTCTTTCATTTTGATTTTGTTTATATGGATTCTTTCTCTTTTTTCCTTGGTAAGTCTTGCCAAGGGTTTGTCAGTTTTACTGATCTTTTCTTTTTCTTTTTTTTATAAATTTTTAAATTCCTTTTTAGAGAGGAGAGAGAGAGGGTGAGAGAGAGACAGAGAGAGAGAGAGGAGAGAGAGACAGAGAGAGAGAAGGGGGGGAGCTGGAAGCATCAACTCCCATATGTGCCTTGACCAGGCAAGCCCAGGGTTTCGAACCGGCAACCTCAGCATTTCCAGGTTGACGCTTTATCCACTGTGCCACCACAGGTCAGACTTTATTGATCTTTTCAAAGAACCAGCTCTTTGTTCTATTAATTTTTTCTATAGTTTTACTATTCTCTATTTCATTTATTTCTGCTCTGATTTTTATTATCTCCTTTCTTCGGCTAGTTTTGGGTTGTTTTTGTTCTTCTTTTTCTAGTTCCTTAAGGTGTGAAGTTAAGTGGTTCACTTGGGCTGTCTCTTGTTTGTTCATATATGCCTGAAGTGATATGAACTTCTCTCTTATCACTGCTTTTGCTGCATCGCATAGATTCTGATATATCGTATTCTCATTTTCATTAGTCTGTATATATCTTTTGATCTCTGCACTTATTTCTTCTTTGACCCATTCATTTTTTAAAAGTATGTTGTTTAGTTTCCACATTTTTGTGGGATTCTTTTCCTCCTTTTTGCAGTTGAATTCTAGTTTCAAGGCTTTATGATCAGAAAATATGCTTGGTACAACTTCAATTTTTCTGAATTTGCTGATGTTGTTTTTGTGGCCCAACATATGGTCAATTCTTGAGAATGATCCATGTACACTGGAGAAAAATGTATACTCAGTCACTTTGGGATGAAATATCCTGTAGATGTCTATTATATCCAGGTGCTCTAGTGTTTTGTTTAAGGCCACTATATCTTTGTTGATTCTCTGTTTGGATGACCAATCTAGAGCCGTCAGCGGTGTATTGAGGTCTCCAAGTATGATTGTATCTTTGTCAGTTTTTGTTTTAAGGTCAATAAGTAGCTGTCTTATATATTTTGGTGCTCCTTGGTTTGGTGCATATATATTAAGAATTGTTATGTCTTCTTGATTCAGTGTCCCCTTAGCCATTATGAAATGTCCATTTTTGTCTCTGAGTACTTTTGTTGTCTTGTAGTCAGCATTATCAGATATGAGTATTGCTACACCTGCTTTTTTTTGGATGATATTTGCTTGGAGTATTGTTTTCCAGCCTTTTACTTTGAGTTTGTTTTTATCCTTGTTACTTAGATGAGTTTCCTGTAGGCAGCATACAGTTGGATTTTCTTTTTTAATCCATTCTGCTACTCTGTGTCTTTTTATTGGTGAGTTTTATCCGTTTACATTTAGTGTAATTATTGACACTTGTGGGTTCCCTATTGCCATTTTATAGATTGCTTTCTGTTAGTTTTGTGTCTTGTTTGATCCTTCTCTTTCATTTTTTTATCTTTTGTTTTTATTTGGTTGTATTCCATAAATCTTTCCACTGTTGCTATCTTTTTTATCTCATGTGCTTCTGTGGTGGTTTTTTCAATGGTGGTTACCTTTAGGTAATGAAAAGGGTTCCTACTCTGTTCATTGTAGCGCACTATTCTGTGAGTACTTTTGCACTCCATCGTCCTTTGCTACTGTTAATCTCCATCCTCTCCCCCCTTTCTTTTTGTTGTTGTCACAGTTTAAATTTGGTATTATTGTGTTCTTCTTGGAGCTTTTACTTGTGGCTTTATTTTTTTTTTGTTCTTTGTATCTGATTGGAGAACCCCCTTTAGTAATTCCTGGAGTGGGGGTTTTCTGATGATAAATTCCCTCATCTTTTCTGTATCTGTGAATGTTTTTATTTCTCCTTCATATTTGAAGAATAGCTTTGATGGGTACAGTATTCATGGCTGAAAGTTCCTCTCTTTCAGGACTTTAAATATTGGGGTCCACTCTCTTCTAGCTTGTAGAGTTTCTGCTGAGAAATCTGATGATAATCTAATGGGCCTTCCTTTATATGTTGTATTCTTCTTTCCCTGGCTGCCTTGAGAATTTTTTCTTTGCCATTGGTTTGTGCCAATTTCATTATGATGTGCCTTGGAGTAGGTTTGTTGGGGTTAAGAAAACTCGGAGTTCTGTTTGCTTCATGAATTTGAGGCTTTAGTTCTTTCTACAGGCTTGGGAAGTTCTCATCTATTATATGTTTGAGTATGTTCTCCATTCCATTTTCTCTCTCTTCTCCCTCTGATATACCTATTATTCCTATGTTATTCTTTCTGATGGAGTCAGATAATTCTTGTAGGGCTATCTCATTTTTTTTAATTTTTGATCTCTTTCTTCCTCTCTCTGTTGTGCCTCAAGTTGCTTGTCTTCTATTTCACTAATCCTCTCTTTTATCTGGCCTGTTCTATGAGCCAAGCTTCTTACCTCGTTTTTCAGCTCGTGAATTGAGTTTTTCATCTCTGTTTGATTTGTTTTTATAGTTTCAATTTCCTTGGACATATATTCTTTGTGTTCATTGAGTTGTTTTCTGAGCTCCCTAAATTGCCTTTCTGTGTTTTCTTGTATATCTCTAAGTATTTTTAGGATTTCTATCTTGAATTCTCTGTCATTAAACTCCAAGGTTTCCAATATATTAAATTTTTTCTCCATAGGTTTTTCCTCTTCTATCTGTGTTACCTGTCTTTCTTTTGTATCCATGATATTCGATTTTCTCTTCCTTAATGGCATCTGAGGGTGGTTTTGTTGATAGTATCAATGAGACTTAATAAAAAAATAAAAAGTTAAAAAAATAAAAAATTGAAAAAAGTTTTTTTTTAAAAAAATTAATAATGAAATAAGAAAAATAAAATAAAATAAAAATTTTAAAAAAGGAAATTATTCCCTCCTCCTTTTTTTCTCTCCTCTCCTCTCCCTTCTTTCTTGAGAAAATCTTGTGGTGAACTGTGAATTATATTGTATTTAATAGAACAAACAATGCCTGTAATGGAGGGCCTGAATTGGGGAAAAGTAATAAAGGGGCAAGAAAAAAAAAAAAGGAGGTGGGGGTATGGACCCACAAGAAGCAAATAATGAAAAAATTTGGATCAAGAATAAAATGATTTGCGTTTAGGTGTTGGTTGACTAAGAGTTATGATGAGAGGAGTAAGAGGAAAACAGGAAAATGGGGGGACAAATTAAAAAATTACTATTGTATTTAGTGGAACAAGAGCTTGATAAAATGGAGAGCCAGGGATGGGAGCACTGCTAGTGAGTTAAAAAGGTGAAGTAAAAACCCCCCATAATGCCACAAACATAAGTTTGAGTCCCAGATAAAATAATTTGTTTGTTATTGAGGTTTGAATGAGAGGAGATGTAAAGGAAAAAGGAAGAAACTAATATAGAGGGAGAAAAGAAGAGAGAGAGAGAAAAAAAAGAGGGGATCACTAAAAGAAGAAAAAAGAAAAAAGAGGAGAGAGAGAGAGAGATTGAGAGAGAGAGAGATTGAGAGTTAAGGGTTTTGGAGTGCAACCCTCATAGAGAGAAAGGAAGAGGAAAGAAAAGATAATGGGAGATGTAACACTTATGGGTAGTGTAGTTCAAAAAGAGGAGAGAGTAAGACCGGTAGGGAGTTAAACGACCAAATTGGAGGAGGAAAAAAAAAGAAAAAAGAAAAAAAAATCAAGGATGAAGATAAGAGAAACAAATGAACAAATATAATAAAATGGGATAGGTTATAAAGCCTGCGGATTATTCTGATTTTGAGAGGTTATCTTCTTGCTTTTTCTTTTCTCTCCCTCTTCCTGGTCGGTGACTCTGTACCCCAGGTTCTGCCCCTTTGGCACACTCAGGTAGAGGTTTGCAGTTGATAAGTCTCTATGGCGATGTCATGTATTGTGCTTCAGTCTCGTTGGCAGTCGAGGATCATTAGCGTTTATAGGCTCCGACAGTGAGAGAGTCCGTGTTCCAGGAGCCTCTCTCCTAGTCTTTCCTTCCTCAACCAGCAGCCTGAGAATCCAGCTATGGGGTTGCTGCTGCCTTTGCCTGGATAGTAAGAGGCTCAAAGAGCGGGCAACTCCCCACTCTTATTTCCACTCAGCACAGGGTTCTGAGTAAGGCTCAGTCAGTCAGAGCTGCTCGCATAATCAGCCGGGGCTTTCACCTACTCAAAGACCTCTGGCTCTGTCACTCTGTCTGGTAACACGGACGGGTCTGCGCGCGCAGACCAGGATGTTAGACCAGAAGTCTCGCCCTCTGAGTGAAACCCCCCACCCGCACTGAAAATTTCCAATGTTGGAATTGGCTCTTGCTCGTCCCCGTGTGCTGCTCTTTCAAGGCACTGGGGCAGCCCGTGACTCTGCCCTCGTCCCACACAAAGGCCCTCGACTCTGCCCCTCCGTGGGACAACACGGGCTCCCACTCCGGAGGTGCTGGGAGGAGTCTCCTTCCCACTCTCCGTGCGCGCAGACCAGGATGTGAGCCCGGAGTCTCGCCCTCTCAGTGAAACCCCCCGCCCGCACTGAAAAGTTCCAGTGTTGGAATTAGCTCTCGCTCCCTCCCCGTGTGCGGCTCTCCCTGGGTGCTGGGGCAGCCCGGAGGCTTTCGGCCCACACAAAGGCCTCTGACTCTGCCTCTCTGTGGAGTAACACGGGCACACCCTCCGGGGGCTTTGGAAGGAATCTCTCGCCCACTATGCGCCTACCAGGGGATCAGGTAAAATGGCTGCGCCGCTTGTCTTTCTTTTCTGGGTTTTGCACGAGTGTTAGCTGTATTGCCCAGGTTGTCACAGGAACAGTTTTTCCTTGGCTTAGATCTCCGTGCCACAGCCTGGTTCGGCTGTTTGTGCCGCGGCCTGGATCTATTCACCCCTTTTGCCCGCCTTAGTTTCTATATTCTCAGTTTCCAGTGAAAATCGCCCTGTTTAGGTTAGTGAGGAAGGCGGAGCATTTCTTACTCCCTATTTCCTTTGGGGTTTGGTTATATATTTAGCCAATTTTTCGCTCGATCATACCTTTGGGTGTATTGCGAAACATCTGGAGGCTCCAAGGATAGGTTTTTCTGTTTCTGGTTGAAGATCATGTTGAAGTTTGGGGGAGATTTATCGGTATCGCTTCCTACTCTGCCATTACTCTGACATCATCTCTAGTATTAATATTTTTAATTACAAAAATATAATAGCACTGTACTGTCAATGTGACTTCTGTAGTTTGCATTCTTTTCCATCTACATGATGTATTCCAGACTTAGTAGGCAATGAGTATTAAGATTTCTCAGCAGAGGACTGCCAAGATATTTTCTGTTTTGATTTAGACCATTGTCAACTTGGAACACTCACTTTAAGCCCAACTAAGTCACTTTAAGTCACTTTAAGCCCCACTAATTTTGTTACTGGGTTCAACTAAATAAACACTTGTCAATATTCTTCAAGCAATTAGAAAGCAGATTCTCTCTCCCTTTATATATTTTGTACACGATTTCTTCTTTCATAAATATTTGCACACTATCCCACATCTCTTTATTCTTTCTAACTCTAGGACAGAGAAATATATAGACACCAAAATATCTTACAATAGGAAGGAATTAGACAAGATGAATTCATTATGTTTGATCTTAGAAAAGTGGGAGTCATCTTTGAAGACTTATGATAGAATGGATATAAAACACTGAGTGCCTGAATCCTTCCAAAGCAGTCCCACTACATTACATCATAGGGTCTGTTCCCCTAAAGTGTCAGCCCCAAGAAGGCAGGGGTGGGTAAAAGTAGGTTAAATTACCAGTCATCATTACCTAAAAACTTCAAGTAGTTTTTATCTTGACATTTTTATACCTGAAGCTAAATGTATCATCAGCAAGCTTTAATCTTATCAGTTAAGGCCCTGTACCACTGTGCTGACAGAGAGCCAGCCTGTTTCTAAGGCTATTCTGTCATGGGTACACATTAAGAATCTTCATTGAATCACAAATCCTGCTTTGTTCAGGCCATGAAAGAAAAAAGAAAATTTATGTGTAAAACGCCAGTATATTACTTTATAGTAAGAAATATAACTGCTTAGGAGAACAGATTATGCCAGTGGCCAAGCTTGGCATCTTCTATGACACAGAGTTATGAAGTCTCAGTATTGACATTTGATTTTCTTTCTTTTTTTTTTTTTTGTATTTTTCTGAAGCTGGAAACAGGGAGAGACAGTCAGACAGACTCCCGCATGTGCCCGACCGGGATCCACCCAGCACGCCCACCAGGGGCGACGCTCTGCCCACCAGGGGGCGATGCTATGCCCCTCTGGGGCATCGCTCTATTGCAACCAGAGCCACTCTAGCGCCTGGGGCAGAGGCCAAGGAGCCATCCCCAGTGCCCGGGCCATCTTTGCTCCAATGGAGCCTTGGCTGCCAGAGGGGAAGAGAGAGACAGAGAGGAAGGAGAGGGGGTCGAGGTGGAGAAGCAGATGGGTGCTTCTCCTGTGTGCCCTGACTGGGAATCGAACCTGGGACCCCCACACGCCAGGCCGATGCTCTACCACTGAGCCAACTGGCCAGGGCAACATTTGATTTTCAAATCATCAAAGTCTGTGCCACTTTGCAGCATTGCAAAAGTTCTTGTCATTGTCAGCCAGAAGAAATGTCCTGCTTGCCATTGACCAAGCTTTCCTTTCTCAGAGGGTCATTTTACACTTAAAGGCTTCTAAGAAGAATTATGAATTTCCACTTTCAGTCCCCATTGAGTCCTTGCTGGTCTTTCCATTAGTTCTCATTCTTAAAAAGTGATCTGGCAAAGCCTTGATCCCTAAAGCAAATCTCATGAGTGTACTGAACAGTATGTGTACAATCAATGGATTGAGCTTAGTGCCATAAAACCTAAGGGGGCTCTTTCTATATGAAAATTTGTACTTATAGGCATTTGAAGATTAATAAAACCATGAAAGAAGCACATCTTTTCAAGAAAGTTATTATACAGTACTTCATCATCAAGTGTTTTAATTCTAAAAAGTATATATCAACTCAAATTGGTGAAGATATAAACAAGGAAATACATAAATTACACACATACTTTTAAAAGGGAAATTCAAGTGACATAAATGTTCTGTGAAAAAAAAATCTGTGACATTTTTACTATTATTCATCCATATCAGAATGTATGAGTTGGAAAAAATGTAATGGATTTTTAGGCAAATCTTACAATGGTGTTCAAATTGACTTTGTTAGGCCAAAATAATCAAATTATTACTGCACAGTTCATCAGGACTTTAGAACATTTGATCAAACAAGTAAGTTATTTTTCTTTTTTGTGACAGAGAGAGAGAGAGAGTTAGAGACAAGGACAGATAGGGATAGATGGGCAGGAAAAGAGAGAGATGAGAAACAACAATTCTTCATTGCGGCACCTTAGTTGTTCACTGATTGTTTTCTCATATGTGTTGATAGGGAGGCTACAGTGGAGTGAGTGACCTCTTGCTCAACCCAGTGACCATGTGCTCAAGCCAGCAGCCATGGGGTCATGTCTATGATCCCACACTCAAGCCAGAGACCCCACAAGAGTACAAACTTTCTGCTATAACATAAAAAAGATCTGAGGATCTAAAGTATAACATGGCAGCCTGACCAATGGTGGTACAGTAGATAGAGCATCAACCAGAAACACTGAGGTGCCTGGTTGGAAATCTTGTGGTTACTAGCTCAGTATGGGATCAGCAATATGATTCCAAGGTTGCTGGCTTGAACTCATTGGCTGAGTTAACCTAAATATGTGCAAACCGCAGCAGCAATCATCCTGGATTGATGGCTCTCTTGGCTTGAGCATTGTCTTGAAATGCACAGATGGTTGGTTCAGTCTTTGGTTGAGGCACATACAGAAACAGATCAATGTTTCTGTCTCACCCTTACCCCCTTCCTCTCTCTAAATTCAATAAAAATAAAAAAATTAAAAAATAAGAAATAAAGTAAAAAAAAGGCAATAGAGAACATTTTTTCTGCCAAAAGCATTGACTAAGAATCCAGAACTGCTATTCATTCTTATCCAGGCATCCGCAAACTATGGCTTGCGGGCCACATGCAGCCCCCTGAGGCCATTTATCCGGCCACCGCCGCACTGCCGGAAGGGGCACCTCTTTCACTGGTGGTCAGTGAGAGGAGCACTGTATGTGGCAGCCCTCAAACGGTCTGAGGGACAGTGAACTGGCCCCCTGTGTAAAAAGTTTGGGGACCCCTGTTAGACCCTCACCTGCCTCACCTCACTTAATGTTCCCATTTGCCAAATGAGAGAGGAATAATGGTTATCTACATTTCACAAGTACTTGAACTTAAAACTTATTCTAACCTAATTCAAAACCCAGAAACAATGGTCCTGGATCTGCCAAAAGAGTGTACACATACAGTATCTGAACACATACAACCATCAATTAGTCCTCGTAATTTTTGCATACTGATTTTTTTTAAGAATACCTGCATATAAGCTAATGGTTCAGCTTGTCAAGCCTTCAACCAAGGTGAAGATGGGGTGGAAATTTGGCAGAAAATAAAATAGGATAAGATAGAATAGGAGGGGAGCAAGGAGGTGGCCTGGCCATTTCCAGGTGCTGAACAATCAACAGATCCCTTTAAGATTGTCCTGTTCACTTCTACCCCCTCCCTGTCTGATGACATTTTAAAATGTTTTTCAGTCCAGAGCACTGCTTTGCTTCTACCAATGTGTCCTTTTTTTGAGGCTTAACCTGACAAAGTTCCCTACAGGCTCAAAGTTAACATGAGAGCTGACTTCTGGCTCCAACATCTACAAGCAAAGAAATAAAAACTCAGCCTCCTACTCTGTCAAATGAGGAAACCACTCCCATTCAGGTGACTGTGAGGATTCAGGAAAGCAGTGCTTGTTAGCTCCTGGAAAACATGTGACCAGCACTACCAAATTCAATGCTTGTCACAACTTACAACTATTTATGTATATTTTTCATTCCTCTGTCCACCCCATGACAGTGTAGTATTCATAAAGACAGAAAGTGAGTCTGTCTCATTCACTGTAGGCAACCAGTGTCAACCACAGTTTCTGGCCCATAATAGAAATACAATAAGTGTTTACTGAATTAATGAATAAATAGTCATTTGCATACATACACAGATATCCACAAATGACTGACACTGTTGAAACAGAGACATATGCTCATGGGCAATGTGCAACTATGCACACAGATGTACACACACCCAATGTCCTGAGTGCAAATAGAAAAAGAAATATAATAGGTACACAAAGAATATGGAAAGAAAATGTCCTAATATTAACAGTAGATATCACTGTATAAAAATCTGTTGTTTTGTTTTTCTTATCAATTTTTTCTGCACTTCTGCAATAAGAATACATTTTTTAAATAAAAAAGCTGTTAAAATTCAACATACTTGTCAAATCAAAGCACATTGTATTTCACAATACATTAAGAAGATTTAAATAAAAGAAGTTCAAAAGACAGAAGTAAAAATAGTAGAATGGGAAGTCTTTGAGTGCAGGGACATGAGTACCTAGCACAGAGCCTGGTATATGAAAGGCACTATCAAAGGCTTTATAAAAGCATGGCTGGAAGAAAAGAAGAAAAACAAGATGAACCTAGAGATTCCAAAAAAAACAAACCACTAAGAGTGTACACAAAAACTTTAGCGAAACTGCAAATTGGAGTCAACCTTTGTAGACAATATTCTCCACCAAACATTTCCTTTCGACCTGTACACTTATTCTAGTAATCAGTAATAGAAATTAACTAAAAAACCCTTCCTTTTTTAAGTTAAGAAATTCACTCCTAAATAACCCCTCCTCAAAATCACAATTCAAGTTAAATGTTTTCCAAGTGCGTTTCTCTGCTGCCACCGCATGTGCACCTTGGGAATAACAGCTCAAAGCAGTTCACCTGGAAAAATAAAGCAGTTGGGTGTTGCGTCTATCTATCAATGTTGAATCCAAGGCTATCTAGAACATACCTTTAGAACTTGTAAATATAAGGAATTTCTAGTTACTGTTTGCTACTTGTTTCAACGTTAACTATAGTGAAAGCAAGAGACATACTTGATATCATTTCAATCATCTGTAGTTTGCTGGAACTTGCTCCATAGCACATACAATAATGTTCTCTGTTACATGTGCTTCTCTTCTGCCACCTCGTGTTCATATCAAGAATCACGGCTCAGTACAGGTCCAAAGGAAAAGTTTGGTAGAGAGGATTTCTACAAACGTTGATTTTAATTTGCCCTTTCTTTCAAGTTTTTGTGTATCCTTAGTGATTAGTTTTCTGGAAATCGACCAGTTCCTCTTGTTATTCTTCTCTCCTTTCAGCCATTCTTTCATAAAGCTTATGAAAGTGCTCATCATATACCAGGCACTGTGTTAGGGACTGATTGCCCTGCACTCAATGACTTCCCATTTTCTATTTTTACTTCTGTCTTTTGAACTTCTTTTATTTAAATCTTCTTAATGTATTGTAAAATAGGATGTGATTTGATTTGACAAGTATGTTGAATTTTAACAGCTTTTTTATTATAAATATTCTTATTGCAGAAGTGCAAGAAAAAATGATAAGAAAAACAAAACAACAAATTTTCATACAGAGATATCTACTGTTAATATTATGACATTTTCTTTCCATATTCTTTGTGTAGCTATTATATTTCTTTATCTGTATGTACTCAAGAACATTGGGTGTGTGTACATCTGTGTGCATAGTTGCACATTGACCATGAGCATATCTCTCTGTGTGTACAGTGTCTGTCATTTGTGTATATCTGTGTATGTATGCAAATGACTATTTATTTATTTAGTAAACACTTATTGTATTTCTATTAAGTGCCAGGTACTGTGCTCAAAACTGGTTGTTTATTGTGAATGAGACAGACTCAATTTTTGTCTTTATGAATACTACACTGTCATGGAGTAAACAGAGGAAAAAAATAAACATAAGTAAAATAATTATAACTTGTGACAAGCACTGGATATGGTAATGCACTATCGTTGGACCCAGTTTTGATCGACCATGGTGAGGTTCAGTATATCAGTTTCCAGGAAGGCAGAGCTGAAATATAAGTCTCAGTTCTTCAGCAATGCGTGTTCTCAGCTATAAAACTAAAAAAATTTACATGTGATGAAAGAAAAACCATGGGAGGTGTTCTGTGACCATATAATCTCGCTTGTAATTGGTGACCAAGGCTCAAATAAATTCTGATATCAAAGTTTAAAAGATCTTTGAGTCTGGACTGCAGCCGTGGCACAACAAAAAGTTTATGTTAAAAAAGGGTTCACTTTGTGCTAAACAATTAAAAACAGTGTTTATTCCCCTGACTGTAAAGAGCAAAGAAAAATCTTCTGGTGTTTTCACCACAGCGGACTAGATTATTATTTTAATTTTAAATTACCTCAGGTTTACTCTAGTAATTTTTTCCTGCAAAAAACAATGGATTACGTTCACCTGAGAGGTCAGTATTTAGAGCATCACACCCATACATGAATGTCGTAAGTTCTGTCCTTGGTTAAGGCACATACAGAATCAGATTGATATTTCTGACTATCCATATGTCTGTTTCCCCCTTTCCACCATCTAACATTAATAATTAAATAAAAGAACAAATGACAATGGCTTTTTTGTTGTTGTTTTTGCAGCTTAAATTGTATAGAGGAATGAATTATTTTTTTCAAAATCTCACCCCAAGAGAAAATAAGTGGTAAGGTTGTAAAGTACCATATTTCCCCATGTATAAGAAACCTTTATGTATAAGACGCACCTTAATTTTGGAGCACAAATTTTGAGAAAATTATAACAAATGCGAATAAACAGAAAATGCAAGTAAAAAATATTACAACGGCTGCATAAATTGCTCCCAGTTTTCAAACCCGACATTTTTAAAAAGGTGAGTCGTATACATGGGTAAATATGGTATACACCCTCCAAATGTCTCTGTGAACATTTTTTTTTCTTTTTCTTTTCTTTTTTTACAGAAATAGGAAGAGAGTCAGAGAGGGATAGATAGCAAAAGACAGACAGGAATGGAGAGTTTTTTATTTTGTGCATGTCAAAGATCAATCATCAGTTTTTCGTTGTGACACCTTAGTTGTTCATTTTCTGCTCTCTCATATGTGCCTTGACTAGGGGGCTACAGTTGACCGAGTGACCCCTTGCTCGAGCCAGCAACCTTGGGCTCAAGATGGTGAGATTTGCTCAAACCAGATGAGCCCATGCTCTAGTGGGCGAATTTGGGATCTCAAAACTGAGTCCTCCGCATTCCAGTCAAATGTTCTATGCACTGCGTCACTGCCTTTTCAGTCTGTAAACATTTTTTTTTAATTTTTTCTGGGTTTTATTTAATGTCTTGGTTCTTAGTATGGGTGGAAAGGCTATGTATTTTAAGGTTTTCTTCCCCTGAATTGTATTCATCACTACATTTTTCCATAGGTTTTCTGATGTAGTTTTCATTTTCATTAATTTTAAAGTATTTTGTAACTTGAATTGTGATTTTGAGAAGGGTTATTTAGGATTGAATTTTCTTAACTTAAAAAAGAAAGCTTTTTTAATTTAGTTTCTATTACTGATTACTAGATTAAGTGTAGTGACAACAAGAAACATGCTTTATATCATTTCAAAGGTATTAGATCAGGGGTCTCAAACTCAACTCAGCATGTGGGCCGCAGAGCAAGATCACAGCCGTTAGGCGAGCCACACTAGGTCTACAAAAGGCAACTGTTACACAACACTTTTCTCACTGCAGTTGAAAACAAAAAAAAATCAGTACAACAAGCACAATCGTACATGCAGTTTACTCAGTGTCACAAAACGACCAGAAACTGTAGTTCGCATCACAACTGCTGTTAACTAAGCTAATATCTAGCTAGGATGCTAGAGAAATGAAAAATACAAGTAGGCCCCTAGGCTTACTTAATTTTATCCAAAATATTTTGAACTTCGTGGATTAGTCTGCGGGCCGCACAAAATTGTTTGGTGGGCCGCATGCGGCCCGCGGGCCGCGAGTTTGAGACCCCTGTATTAGATATTTGAAACTTGCTTGAAAGAACCTACGGGATTGTATATTGTAAATGTTTTCCAAGTGTGCTTCTCTGCTGCCATGTCCTGTGCACCTTGGGAATAACAGCTCAGAGTAGTTCACCTGGAAAAATACAGCAGTTAGGTGTTGTGTGTTATCTATCACTGTTGAATCCAAGGGTATCTATAAGATACATTTATTACTTGTATATATAAGGAATTTCTAGATACTTTTTGCTAGTTGTTTCAACGTTAACTGTAGTGAAAGGAAGAGACACACTTGATATCATTTCAATCCTCTGAAGTTTGCTGGAACTTGCTCCATAGCACATACAATAATGGTCTCTGTTACCTGTGCTTTTCTGCTGCCACCTCGTGTGCATCTTGGGAGTCATGCCTCACTACAGGTCCAAAGAAAAGGTTTGGTAGAGAGGATTGTCTACAAACTTTGATTCCAAATTGCCCTTTCTGTAAAGTTTTTGTATATCCTTAGGGTTTTTTGGAAATCAATCGCTTCATCTTGTTTTTCTTCTTTCATCCAGTCATGCTTTAATAAAGACTTTTAAAGTGCCCATGATATACCAGGCACTGTGCTAGAAACTCATGTCCCTGCACTCAATGACTTCCTATTCTACTATTTTTAGTTCTGTTTATTGAACTACTTTTATTTATCTTCTTAATATATTGTAAAATAGGATGTGCTTTGATTTGAGAAGTATGTTAAATTTTAACAGCTTTTTTATTATAAAAACTGTATTATTACTGCAGAAGTGCAAAAAAAGTGATAAGAAAAACAAAACTACAAATTTTCATATAGAAATATCTACTGTTAATATTATGACATTTTTTTCCTTATTCTTTGTGTCCCTATTATATTTCTTTATCTATATATACTCAGGTATATTGGGTGTGTGTACATCTGTGTGCATAAATGTGTATTGCACATGAGCATATCTGTCTGTGTCCTCATTTTCTCTCATTTCTGAATATCTGTGTATGTATGCAAATGAATATTTATTCATTCATTCAGTAAATACTTTTTGTATTTCTATTATATGTCAGGCACTGTGCTTGACACTGGTTGCCTATTGTGAATGAGACAGACTCAGTTTCTGTCTTTATGAATAATACACTGTCATGGGGTAGACAGAGGAAGAAAAAATATACATAAATAAAATAATTATAAGTTGTGACAAGCACTGGATTTGGTAGTGCAATGTCTTTGGTCCCAGTTTTCATTGATCGTGGTGAGGTTCAGTATATCTGTTTCTTAGTAGGCAGAGCTGAGACATAAGTGTCTGTCCTTCAGCAATGCATGTTCTCAGCTATATAACTGAGAAAACTTACTGATGATGAAACAAAGACCCTGGAACATGTCTGTGACCAAAGAACTTAGCTTGTAAGTGGTTACAAAGGGTCACATACATTCTGATGTCCAAAGTTTAGGAGGTCTCTTAGTCTGGACTGCAGCCATGGCACAACAAAAAGTTTATGTTAAAAAAGGGTTCACTTTGTGCTAAACAATTAAAAACAGTGTTTATTCCCCTGACTGTAAAGAGCAAAGAAAAATCTTCTGGTGTTTTCACCACAGCAGACTAGATTATTATTTTAATTTTAAATTACCTCAGGTTTACTCTAGTAATTTTTTCCTGCAAAAAACAATGGATTACATTCACCTGAGAGGTCAGTATTTAGAGCATCACACCCATACATGAATGTCATAAGTTTTGTCCTTGGTTAAGGCACATACAGAATCAGATTGATATTTCTGACTATCCATATGTCTGTTTCCCCCTTTCCACCATCTAACATTAATAATTAAATAAAAGAACAAATGACAATGGCTTTTTTGTTGTTGTTTTTGCAGCTTAAATTGTATAGAGGAATGAATTATTTTTTTCAAAATCTCACCCCAAGAGAAAATAAGTGGTAAGGTTGTAAAGTACCATATTTCCCCATGTATAAGAAACCTTTATGTATAAGACGCACCTTAATTTTGGAGCACAAATTTTGAGAAAATTATAACAAATGCAAATAAACAGGAAATAAAAGTAGAAAACACTACAATGGCTGTATAAGACGCACCCAGTTTTCAAACCTGACATTTTTAAAAAGGTGAGTCTTATACATGGGTAAATATGGTATACACCCTCCAAATGTCCTTGTGAACATTTTTTTCTTTTTCTTTTTTTTTACAGAGACAGGAAGAGAGTCAGAGAGAGAGAGATAGCAACAGACAGACAGGAATGGAGAGAGTTTTTTATTATATGCAGGTCAAGTATCAATCATTAGTTGTTCATTGAGTGCTCTTTCATATGTGCCTTGACAAGGGGGCTACAGCTGACCAAGTGTCCCCTTGCTCGAGCCAGTGTCCTTGGGTTCATGCTTGTGAGCTTTGATCAAACCAGATGAGCCCAAGCTCTACTGGCAACTTTGGGACCTCAAACCTCAATCCTGCGCATTCCAGTCAAATGCACTACGCACTGCACCACCGCCTGTTCAGTCTGTGAACATTTTTTTTTTAATTTTTTCTAAATTTTATTTAGTGTCTTGGTTCTTAGTATGGGTGGATAGGCTGTGTATTTTAAGGTTTTCTTCCCCTGAAATATATTCATCACTACAATTTCCATAGATTTTCTTATGTAGCTTTTATTACCATTAGCTTTAAAGTATTTTGTAACGTGAATTGTGATTTTGAGAGGGGGTTATTTAGAAATGAATTTCCATAACTTAAAAAAAGAGGCGTTTTTTAGTTAGTTTGTATCACTGATTATTAGATTAAGTGTAATGACAACAAGAATAATGTTTTGTGTCATTTCAAAGGTTTGATGTATTTTAAACTTGCTTGAAAGAAAATACAGAAATGTCTGTGGTAAATGTTTTCCAAGTGTGCTTCTCAGCCGCCACCTCTTGTGCACCTTGAGAATAACAACTCAAATGAGTTCACCCAGGCCCTGGCTGGTTGGCTCAGCGGTAGAGCGTTGCCTTGGCGTGTGGGGTACCCAGGTTCGATTCCCGGCCAGGACACATAGGAGAGGTGCCCATTTGCTTCTCCACCCCCCCTCCTTCCTCTCTGTCTCTCTCTTCCCCTCCCGCAGCCAAGGCTCCATTGGAGCAGGTATGGCCTGGGCGCTGGGGATGGCTCCTTGGCCTCTGCCCCAGGCAATAGAGTGGCTCTGGTCACGGCAGAGCAACACCCCGGAGGGGCAGAGCATCACCCCTGGTGGGCGTGCTGGGTGGATCCCGGTCAGGCGCATGCGGGAGTCTGTCTTACTGTCTCTCCCCATTTCCAGCTTTGGAAAAATACAAAAAAAAAATCAGTTCACCTGGAAAAATACAGCAGTTGGGTGTTGTGCATTATCTATTAAGGTTGAATGCAAGGCTATCTGGAAGATAATTTTATAACTTGTAAATATAAGGTATTTCAAGTTACTGTTTGCTACTTGTTTCAACCTTAAATGTAGTGAAAGCAAGAGACATACTTGATATCATTTCAATCCTCTGAAGTTTGCTGAAATTTGCTTTATAGCACAAACAATAATGGTCTCTGTTACATGTGCTTCTCTGCTGCCACCTCGTGTGCATCTTGGGAATCATGCCTCAATACAGGTCCAAAGGAAAGATTTGGTAGAGAGGATTGTCTACAAACATTGATTTCAATTTGCTCTTTCTGTAAAGTTTTTGTGTATTTTTATGGTTTGTTTTCTGGGAATCTCTCAGTTCATCTTGTTTTTCTTCTTTTCTTCCAGCCATGCTCTCATAAAGCCTTTGAAAGTGGCCATCATATATCAGGCTCTGTGCTAGGAACTCATGTCCCTGCACTCAATGATTTCTCATTCTACCATTTTTACTTCTATCTTTTGAAATTCTTTTACTTATATCTTCTTAATGTATTGTAAAATACGATGTGCTTTGATTTGACAAGTATGTAGAATTTTAACAGCTTTTTTATTAGAAAAATGTATTCTTATTGCAGCAGTGCTGGAAGAAATGATAAGAAAAACAAAACAACAAATTTTTATACAGAGATACCTATTGGTAATATTAGGACAATTTCTTTCCATATTCTTTGTGTACCTATTATATTTCTCTATCTATATGTAATCAGGTACATTGGGTGTGTGTACATCAGTGTGCATAGAGGTACATTTTACATGTTCATATCCCTCTCTGTCCACAGTGTTTCTCATTTTTGGATATCTTTTTACATATGCAAATGACTATTTATTCATTCATTCAGTACACAATTATATTATTTCTATTATGTTCCAGGCACTGTGCTCAACACTGTTTGCCTATAGTGAATGAGACAGGCTCACATTCTGTCTTTATGAATAACAGTACACTGTCATGGGGTAGAAAGAGGAAAGATATATATATCTTTATATATCTTTATAAAGATGTAACTATAATATATATAAAATAATTATAAGTTGTAACAAGCACTGAATTTGGTAGTGCAATGTCTTTGGTTCCAGTTTTTCTTGATCGTGGCAAGATTCATTATATCATTTTATCCGAAGGCAGAGTAGAGACATAAGTTTTGGTTCTTCAGCAATGCTTGTTCTCACCTATAAAACTGAGAAAATTTACAAGTGATGAAACAAAGACACTGGGAAGTGTTCTGTGACCAAAAGATACTAGCTTGTAAGTGATGACCGAGGCTCAGATAAATTCTGATGTCCAAAGCTTAGGAGATCTCTCAGTCTGGACTGCTGCCACAGCACAAGAAAAAGCCCTTGTTAGGAAAGGCATCACTTCATGCTAAACAATTAGAAATAGTGTTTATGCCCCTGTCAAGAGCAAAAAATACTCTTCTGGTTTTGTCACCACAGCAGACTAAATTATTATTTTATTTTTTAATTACCTCAAGTATTCTCTAGTAATTTTTTTCTTCAAAAGGCAATGGCTTTCTCTCTCCAGAGTGCTCAGTAGTTAGAACATCACACCTATACACTAATGTCATAGGTTTGGTCCTGGTTCAAGGCACAAACAGAAACATATTTATGTTTATGTCTACCTGTCTGTCTGTTTCCTTTCTCTTCCTCCCTGTAACAATAATAATTAAATAAAAGAAAAATTGACAATAGAATTTTTGTTGTTGTTTTTGCAGCTTAAATTTAATAGAGGAATAAATTATGTTTTTCAAAATCTTACCCAAAGAGGACATAAGTGGTAAGGTTGTAAAGTACCATATTTCCCCATTTATAAGAAGCCTCCCTGGGTAAGATGACCTTAATTTTGCAGCACAAAATTTGAGAATATGATAACAAATGCCAAGAAATAGAAAATGCAAGTAAAAAATACTACACCCAGTTTTCAAAACACACATTTTAAAAAGGTGAGTCTTATACATGGGGAAATATTGTATACACCCTCCAAATATCTGAACATTTCTTTTTTTCTTTTTTTTTACAGAGACAAGGAGAGAGTCAGTGAGAGGGATAGTTAGGGACAGACAGACAGGAATGTAGAGAGTTTTTTATTATGAGCCAGGTCACAGATCAATCATCCGTTTTTTTGCTGTGACACCTTAGTTGTTCATTGACTGCTCTTTCATATGTGCTTTGAAAGGGGGGCTACAGCGGACCGAGTGACCCCTTGCTTCAGTCAGCAACCTTAGGCTCAATCTAGTGAGCTTTGCTCAAACCAGATGAGACCACAGTCTAGCTGGCTACCATGGGATCTCAAACCTGGGTCCTCCGCATTCTAGTCAAATGCTTTACCCACTGCTCCACTGCCTGCTCAGATTTTGAACATTTTTTTCTTTTAATTTCTCTGCATTTTATTTAGTATCCTGGATCTTAGTATGGGTGGAAAGGCTGTGTATTTTTAGGTTTTCTTCTTCTGAAATGTAGTCATCACTACATTTTTCCATAGGTTTTTTTATGTAGTTTTTATTTCCATTAATTTAAAAGTATTTTGTAACTTGAATTTTGATTTTGAGGGAAGGTTATTTAGAAGTGAATTTCCTTAATTTAAAAAAGGAAGGGTTGGGGCTTTTAAAGATGGCAGCGGAGTAGGAGGATGCACAGATGCCCAGCTCTCAACACCAAACTGGAATACAAATCAATTTAGGAAAAATCAGCATGAAAAACCAACACTGAACTGCAAGAACAGCTCTCAAAAACCAAGGAGCAAAGAGGAAGCCACAATAATCCTGGTAAGGAGTGCCTGAATCTCCTCTGCTTATAGGAACGGAAGGGGGGGGTGAGGCTGAGAGCCCAGAGAGGATTTCACAGAGGAAAAAGAGCAGAAACTACTGCTCACAGCCACTTACCTGACGACCAGGGAGCAAGGTGGGTTGAAAACACCAGCTTATCTCCCAAGTGGAAAGAACAAGGAGAGGGACAGACTGTGAGGGGCTAAGGTATGCAAGAAATGAAATAAAAAAGCTGACTCATTCGTGCTGGAGGCGGCCATAGCTGGGGGAGGGACTGAAACTTTCACAAAACAGAGCTGAAGTGCTTCCAGATCAGAGATCTCTGGACATCTATCCAGCTCCAAACAGCGCAACAAGACACAGCTGAAAACAAGAAGTGGGGAGGAGGGGCAGTAACTCAGGTCTCCATGGAGATCTGAGATACACCTCCCCCTACTGAAGCTGAGAAAAAACCCTGCCCCCAGTGAGATTAGTTGGAGGAAGAGGCCTTCAGCGTTTCAGGTTACACCCACAGCATTCCTGGTTACAGTTTCAAGGAAGCCCCCTGCTGAGATCAGTTAACAAGACTATCACCTGTTAAGAAAACAAACAAATCAAAACTTCAAAGCTGCTCAAATCTGAAAGCGGATTACAAATAATAGCTGATACCAACCCAAGAAGACCTAGAAATAACACAACTGAAAACTGGAGGCAGACAACACCAAGCCTAGACTCAAAGAACTCTACAAATAAAACACCATTATGAGAAGACAAAGGAGTGCAACCCAAATGAAACCACAAGAGACACCTTTGAGAGATGAGCTGAGTGATATGGAAATAATCAAACTTCCAGATGCGGAGTTCAAAATAATGATTGTAAGAATGCTTAGGGATCTTAGTACAACAATGGAGGGGCAGTTTGAAAACAAAAATAAAGAAATAGCAAGTATAAAAAAGGATATTGAAATATTAAAAAAGAATCAGTCAGAGATGAAAAATACAATATCAGAAATGAAGACCACAATGGAAGGAATTAAAAACAGGATGGATACAGCTGAGGATCGAATCAGCGAGTTGGAGGACAACTGGAATGAAGGCATGAAAGCAGAGAAGAAAAGAGAAAGGAGACTCAAAAAGTCAGAGGAAACACTTAGAGAGCTCTGTGACAACATGAAGAGAAATAACATCCGCATCATAGGGGTTCCTGAAGAAGAAGAAAAAGAACAAGGGATAGAGACTTTGTTCAATCATATCATAACTGAAAACTTCCCTAAATTAATGCAAGAGAAACTCTCACAAGTCCAAGAAACACAGAGAACTCCATTAAAGAGAAACCCAAAGAAACCTACACCAAGACACATCATAATTAAAATACCAAAGCTAAGTGATAAAGAGAAAATATTAAAAGCTGCAAGAGAAAAAAAAGTTATCACCTACAAAGGAGCCCCCATAAGGATGACATCCAACTTCTCAACAGAAACACTTGAGGCCAGAAGGGAATGGCAAGAAATATTCAAAGTAATGCAGAACAAGAACCTAAAGCAGCAGAATATACATTCTTTTCAAGTGCTCATGGTACATTCTCTAGGATAGACCACATGTTAGGGCACAAAAGTGCTCTCAACAAATTTAAGAAGACTGAAATCATATCAAGCACTTTCTCCGCTCACAACGGCATGAAACTAGAAATGAATCACAGCAGAAAAGCTCAAAAATTCTCAAACACATGGAAACTAAATAGCAGGGTGTTAAATAATGAATGGATTAAGAATGAGATCAAAGAAGAAATAAAAAAATTCCTAGAAACGAATGACAATGAGCATACAACAACTCAAAATTTATGGGACACAGTGTAAGCAGTGCTGAGAGGGAAGTTCATGGCACTACAGGCACACTTTCAGAAGCTAGAAAAAGCTCAAAAAAACAACTTAACCCTGCATCTAAAAGAATTAGAAAAAGAACAGCAAGTAAAGCCCAAATGTAGTAGAAGGAAAGAAATAATAAAGATCAGAGCAGAAATAAATGACATAGAGGCTAAAGAAACAATACAGAGGATCAATGAAACTAGGAGCTGGTTCTTTGAAAAGGTAAACAAGATTGATGAACCTTTAAGTAGACTCACCAAGAAAAAGAGAGAGAGGACTAAAATAAATAAAATTAGAAATGAGAGAGGAGAAATAACAACTGACACAACAGAAATACAAAATATTGTAAGAAAATACTATGAAGAACTGTATGCCAAAAAACTAGACAACCTAGATGAAATGGACAAATTCCTTGAAACATACAATCTTCCAAAAATCAATCTGGAAGAATCAGAAAACCTAAACAGACCGATTACAACAAAGGAGATCGAAACAGTTATCAAAAAACTCCCAACAAAGAAAAGTCCAGGGCCCGATGGCTTCACAACGGAATTCTACCAAATATTCAAAGAAGAACTAACTCCTATCCTTCTCAAACTATTTCAAAAAATTCAAGAGGAAGGAAGACTTCCAAGCTCCCTTTATGAGGCGAGCATAATTCTGATTCCAAAATCAGGCAAAGACAACACAAAGAAAGAAAATTATAGGCCAATATCTCTGATGAATATAGATGCTAAAATCCTCAACAAAATATTAGCAAACTGGATCCAACAATATATGGAAAAAATCATACACCATGATCAAGTGGGATTTATTCTGGGGAGGCAAGGCTGGTACAATATTTGTAAATCAATCAATGTGATTCATCACATAAACAAAAAGAAGGAGAAAAACCATATAATAATTTCAATAGATGCAGAAAAAGCATTTGATAAAATCCAGCACCCATTCATGATCAAAACTCTCAGCAAAGTGGGAATACAGGGAACATATCTCAATGTGATAAAAGCCATCTATGAGAAACCCACAGCCAACATCATACTCAATGGGAAAAAATTAAAAGCAATACCCCTAAGATCAGGAACAAGGCAGGGGTGCACCCTTTCACCACTCTTATTTAACATAGTCCTGGAAGTCCTAGCCACAGCAATCAGACAAGAAGAAGAAATAAAATGCATTCAAGTTGGAAAAGAAGAAGTAAAACTATCATTATTTGCAGATGATATGATATTGTATATAGAAAACCCTAAAGTCTCAGTCAAAAAACTACTGGACCTGATAAATAAATTCGGCAAAGTGGCAGGATATAAAATCAATACTCAGAAATCAGAAGCATTTTTATACACCAACAATGAACAGTCAGAAAGAGAAATTAAGGAAACAATCCCCTTCACAATTACAACCAAAAAAATAAAGTACCTAGGAGTAAACTTAAGCAAGGAGACTAAAGACTTGTACTCGGAAAATTACATAGCATTGATAAAAGAAATCAAGGAAGATACAAACAAGTGGAAGCATATACCGTGCTCATGGTTAGGAAGAATAAACATCATTAAAATGTCTATATTACCCAAAGCAATCTATAAATTCAATGCAATACCAATTAAAATACCAATGACATACTTCAAAGATATAGATCACATATTCCAAAAATTTATATGGAACCAAAAGAGGACACGAATAGCCTCAGCAATCTTAAAAAAGAAGAATAAAGTGGGAGGTATCACATTTCCTGATATCAAGTTATACTACAAGGCCGTTGTACTCAAAACAGCCTGGTACTGGCATAAGAACAGGCATATAGATCAATGGAACAGAACAGAGAACCCAGAAATAAACCCACAGTTCTATGGACAACTGATATTTGACAAAGGAGGTAAGGAAATACAATGGAGTAAAGACAGCCTCTTTAACAAATGGTGTTGGGAAAATTGGACAGCTACCTGCAAAAAAATGAAACTAGATCACCAGCTTACACCACTCACAAAAATAAACTCAAAACGGATAAAAGACTTAAATGTAGGCCGTGAAACCATAAGCATCTTAGAAGAAAACATAGGCAGTAAGCTCTCGGACATCTCTCAGAGCAGTATATTTGCTGATTTATCTCCACGGGGAAGTGAAATAAAAGACAGGATAAACAAATGGGACTATATCAAACTAAAAAGCTTTTGCACAGCTAAAGACAACAAGAACAGAATAAAAAGACAAACTACACAATGGGAGAACATATTTGACAATACGTCTGATAAGGGGTTAATAACCAAAATTTATAAAGAACTTGTAAAACTCAACACCAGGAAGACAAACAACCCAATCCAAAAATGGGCAAGAGAGACGAATAGACACTTCTCCAAAGAAGACATACAGATGGCCAATAGGCATATGAAAAAATGCTCAACATCATTAATCATTAGAGAAATGCAAATTAAAACCACAATGAGATATCACCTCACACCAGTCAGAATGGCGCTTATGAACAAAGCAACACAGATAAGTGCTGGCGAGGATGTGGAGAAAAGGGAACCCTCCTGCACTGCTGGTGGGAATGCAGACTGGTGCAGCCACTGTGGAAAACAGTATGGAGATTCCTCAAAAATCTGAAAATCGAACTGCCTTTTGACCCAGCTATCCCACTTTTAGGAATATACCCCAAGGACACCATAGAACGGCTCGAAAAGGAGAAATGCACCCCCATGTTTGTGGCAGCATTGTTCACAATAGTGAAGATCTGGAAACAGCCCAAGCGTCCGTCAGAGGACGAGTGGATTAAAAAGCTTTGGTACATATATACTATGGAATACTACTCAGCCATAAGAAATGATGACATCGGATCATTTACAATAACATGGATGGACCTTGACAACATTATACGGAGTGAAATAAGTAAATCAGAAAAAAAACTAAGATGAATCCATACATAGAAGGGACATAAAACTGAGACTCAGAGACATGAACAAGAATGTGATGGCAACAGGGGCGGGAGGTTGGGGGAGGGGGGAGGGGATGAAGAATGATAGAGGGGTTAGGGGAGGGGAGGGGCACAAAAAAAACAGATAGAAGGTGACAGAAGACAATTTAACTTTGGGGGAGGGGTATACAGCACAATCAAATGTCAAAATAATCTAGAGATATTTTCTCTCAACATATGTACCCTGATTTATCAATGTCACTGCATTAAATTTAATTAAAAAAGAAAAAAAAGAGAAAAAAAGAATTTAAAATAAAAAGGAAGGGTTTTTTTTAGTTAATTTCTATTTCTGATTACTAGATTAAGGGTAATGACAACAAGAAACATGCTTTATATCATTTCAAAGGATTGAGGTAGTTGAAATTTGCTTGAAAGATCAACAGGATTGTCTGTGGTACATGTTTTCCAGGTGTGCTTCTCTGTTGCCACCCCTCGTGCACCTTGGGAATAACAGGTCAATGCAGTTCACCTGGAAAAATACAGCAGTTGGGTGTTGTGCATTATCTATCAATGTTGAATCCAAGGTTATCTGGAAGATACTTTTATAACATGTAAATATAAGGAACTTCTAGTAACTGTTTGCTACTTTTTCAATGTTAAGTGTAGTGAAAGCAAGAGACATTCTTGATATCATTTCAATCCTCTGAAGTTTGCTGGAACTTGCTCCATGGCACATACAATAATGGTCTTAGTTACATGTGCTTCTCTGCTGCCACCTCGTGTGCATCTTGGGAATAACCTCAGTAAAGGTCCAAAAAATAGGTTTGGTAGAGAGGATTGTCTACAAATGTTGATTCCAACTTGCCGTTTCCGCAATGTTTTTGTGTATCCTTAGTGACTTGTTTCTGGGAATATCTCGGTTCATCTTGTATTTCTTCTTTGTTCCAGCATGCTTTCATAAAGCCTTTGAAAGTGCCCATCATATACCAGGCACTGTGCTATGAATCATATCCCTGCACTCAATGACTTTCCATTCTACTATTTTTATTACTGTCTTTTGAAGTTTTTTTTTTTAAATCTTCTTAATGTATTATAAAATAGGATGTGCTTTTATTTTGACAAGTATGTTGAATTTTAACAGGTTTTTTATTATAAAAATGGTATTCTTATTGAAGAAGTGCAAGAATGATAAGAAAAACAAAACAACAAAGTTTCATACAGAGATATCTAATTTTAATATTAGGACATTTTATTTCCATATGCTTTGTGCACCCATTATTTTTCTTTATCTATATGTACTCAGAAATATTGAGTGTGTGTACATCTGTGTGCATAGATGTGCATTGCACATAAGCATATCTCTCTGTGTCCACAGTGTCTCTCATTTGTGGATCCCTGTGTACATATGCAAATGACTATTTATTCATTCATTCATTAAACACTTATTGTATTTATTTTATGTGCCAGGCACTGTGCTTGACACTGTCGGCCTATATTAAAAGAGACAGACTCATTTTCTGTCTTTATGAATATTACACTGTCATAAGGTAGACAGGGGAAGAAAAAATATACATAAATAAAATATTTATAAGTTGTGACAAGCACTGGATTTGGTAGTGCAATGACTTTCATCCCAGTTTTGATTGATTATGGCGATGTTCAGTATATCAGTTTCTTGGAAGGCACAGCTGAGACATAAGTCTTGGTTCTTCAGTAATGCATGTTCTCAGCTAAAAAACTGAGAAAATTTAAAAGGGATGAAACAAAGACCCTGGGACGTGTTCTGTGACCAAAAGATTCTAGTTTGAAAGTGATGACCCTGGCTCACATGAATTCTGATGTCCAAAGATTAGGAGGTCTCTCAGTCTGGACTGCTGCGACAGCACAAGAAAAAGTGCATGTTAGGAAAGGAATCACTTTATGCTAAACAATTAGAAATAGTGTTTATGCCCCTGACTGTCAAGAGCAAAGAATATTCTTCTGGTGTTGTCACCACAGCAGACTAGATTATTATGTTTTTAATTACCTCAGGTTTCTCTAGTAATTTTTTCCCGCAAAAGACAATGGGTTGCTCTCTCTATAGAGCTCAGTAGTTAGAACATCAGACCCATACACTAATGCAATAACTTTGGTCCTGGGTCAAGGCACATACAGAAACAGATTGATGTTTCTTACTATCTGTCTGTCTGTTTCCCCCTCTTTCTCTTTGTAACATTAATAATTAAATAAAAGATAAAATGAGAATGGATTTTTTGTTGTTGTTTTTGCAGCTTAAATTGCATAGAGGAATGAATTATGTTTTTTAATATCTCAACCAAAGAGGACATAAGTGGTAAGGTTGTAAAGTACCATATTTCCCCATGTATAAGAAGCCTCCGTGTATAAGACGCACCTTAATTTTGGAGCACAAAATTTGAGGAAATGATAACAAATGAGAAGAAACAAAAAATGCAAGTAAAAAAATACTACAACCACTATATAAGACAAATCCAGTTTTCAAACCCCACATTTTTCAAAAATGATGACTCTTATACATTGGAAAATATGGTATTAGCCTTCCAAATGTCTCTGTGAACATTTCTATTTTTATTTTTATTTTTTTTACAGAGACAGAGAGAGAGTCAGAGAGGGATAGATAGGGACAGACAGACAGGAATGGACAGAGTTTTTTATTATGTGCCAATTCACAGATCAATCATCATTTTTTTGTTGTTACAGCTTAGTTGTACATTGACTGCTCTCTCATATGTGCCTTAACCAGGGTGCTACTGCTGACTGAGTGACCCCTTGCTTGAGCCAGCGACCTTGGGCTCAAGCTGGTGAGCTTTTTTCAAACCAGGTGAGACCATCCTCTAGCTAGCCACCATGGGATCTCAATCCTGGGTCCTCTACATTACAGTGAATGTAATGTAATTCACTGTAATTCACACGGGGACACCACCTGCTCGGTCTGTGAACGTTTTTTTCTTTTAAATTCTCTGTATTTTATTTAGTATTCTGCTTCTTACTATGGGTTGAAATGCTGTGTATTTTAAGGTTTTCTTCCCTTGAAATGTATTCATCACTACATTTTTTCATAGGTTTTCTTATGTAGTTTTTATTTCCATTAATTTTAAAGTATTTTGTAACTTGAATTGTGATTTTGAGAACGGGTTATCTAGGAGTGAAGTGTCTTAACTTAAAAAAGGAAGGGATTTTTAGTTAGTTTCTATTTCTGATTAATAGATTAAGTGTAATGACAACAAAAATTATGCTTTATATCATTTTAAACTTTTGAGATAGGTGAATGTTGCTTGAAAGAACATGCAGGATAGTCTCTGGAAAATGTTTCCAAGTGTACTTCTCTACTGCCACCCCATGTGCACCTTGGGAATAACAGCTCAGAGCAGTTCACCTGGAAAAATGCAGCAGTTTTGTGTTGTGTATTATCTCAATGTTGAATCCAAGGCTATCTAGAAGATACTTTTATAACTTGAAAATATAAGGAATTTCAAGTTACTGTTTGCTACTTGTTTCAACGTTAAGTGTAGTGAAAGCAAGAGACATACTTGATATCATTTCAATCCTCTTAAGTTTGCTAGAACTTGCTCCATAGCACATACAAAAATGGTTTCTGTTACATGCGGTTTTCTGCTGCCAATTTGTGTGCATCTTGTGAAAAACCTCAGTACAAGTCCAAAGGAAAGGTTTGGTAGAGAGGATTGTCTACAAATTTTGATTCTATTTTTCGGGTTTTGTAAAGTTTTTGTTTTTACTTAGTGGTTTTTTTTTTCTGGGAATCTCTCAGGTCATCTTGTTTTTCCTTTTTCCTTCCAGCCATGCTTTCATAAAGCCTATGAAAGTGCCCATCATATACCAGGCACTGTGCTAGGAACTCATGTCCCTGCACTCAGTGACTTCCCATTCTACTATTTTTACTTCTGTCTTTTGAACTTCTTTTATTTAAATCTTCTTAATGTATTGTAAAATAAGATGTGCTTTGATTTGACAAGTATGTTGAATATTTACCGCTTTTTTATTATAAACCTGTATTCTTATTGCAGAAGTGCAAGAAAATATTATAAGAAAAAAAACAACAACAAATTTTCCAACGGAGATATCTACTGTTAAATTTATGACATTTTCTTTCCATATTCTTTGTGTACCTATTATATTTCTCTATCTATATGTCCTCAGGTACATTGGGTGTGTTTACTTGTGTGTGCAAAGATGTGCATTGCACAAGATCATATCTCTCTGTGTCCATAGTGTCTGTCATTTGTGTATATCTGTGTATATATGCTAATGACTATTTATTCATTCATTCAGTAAACACTTAGTGTATTTCTATTATGTGCCAGACACTGTGCTTGACCCTGTTTGCCTATAGTGAATGAAACAGACTCACTTTCTTTCTGTATTAATACTACAATGTCATGGGATAGACAGAGGAATAAAAATATACATAAATACAACAATAATAAGTTGCGAGAAGCACTGGATTTTGTAGTGCAATGTTTTTGGTCCCAGTTTTGACTGATTGAGGCGAGGTTCAGTATATCAGTTTACCAGAAGGAAGAGCTGAGACAAAAGTGTTGTTTCTTCAGCAATGCGTGTTCTCAGCTATAAAACTGAGAAAATTTACAAGTGATGAAACAAAGACCCTGGGAAGTGTTCTGTGACCAAATAACCTAGCTTGAAAGTGGTTACCAAGGCTCAGATAAATACTGATGTCCAAAGCTTAGGAGGTCTCTCCGTCTTTATTGATGACACAGCAAAAGAGAAAGTGCATGTTAGGGAAAGTGTCACTTCATGCTAAACAATTAGATATAGTGTTTATGCCCCTGGCTGTCAAGATCAATGTATAGTCTTCTGGTGTTTTCACCACAGCAGACCAGATTATTATTTTATTTCTTAATTACCTCAGGTTTTCTCTAGTAATTTTTTCTCCCAAAAGACAATGTCTGGCTCTCTCCAGAGGTTCAGTAGTTAGAGCATCACACCAATACAGTATCATAGGTTTGGTCCTGGGTCAAGGCACATAAAGAAACAGATTGATGTTTCTGTCTATCTGTCTGTCTGTTTCACCCCTCTTCCTCCCTCTAACATTAATAATTAAATAAAAGAAAAATAAGAATGGCTTTTCTGTTATTGTTGCATCTTAAATTGCATAGAGGTATGAATTATATTTTTAAAATCTCACCGCAAGAAGAAATAACTAGTGAGGTTGTAATGTACCATATTTCGCCATGTATAAGATGCCTCTCTGTATAAGACGCACTTTAATTTTGGAGCACAAAATTTGAAAAAATGATAACAAATGCGAAAAAAAACAGTAAATGCAAGTAAAAAATATTACAACCACAGTTTAAGACACACCCAGTTTGCAAATCACACATTTTTCAAAAAAGATGAGTCTTATACATGGGGAAATATGGTATACACCCTCCAAATGT